>NC_084796.1:100327153-100627153 GCF_963169125.1 Humulus lupulus
CTGCTGCTACTGCTGCTACTGCTGCTACTGCTGCTACTGCTGCTACTGCTACTACTGCTACTACTACCTATAAATCGGGGACTAAGTTTGCCTTTCTTCCCAAAATGCTTCACTCCTTTCATAGGAGATATTCTTAAGAAGACATAATCTCCGACTTTGAATTCCACATCTTGTTGCTTGGCATCCGCATAACTCTTTTGTCGACTCTGAGCAGCGAGCATACATTTTCTAATCATCTCCACCGCGTCTTGAGTCTCTCTAATAGCTTCATGTCCAAGAAGTTGTCTTTCTCCTACCTCATCCAAATGTAATGGCGACCGACATTTCCTTCCACAAAGTAACTCATAGGGTGCCATACCGATAGTTGCATGGTAGCTATTATTGTAGGAGAACTCTATAAGTGGCAAATACTTACAGCACGATCCTCTGAAGTCTAGTACACAAGCGCACAACATATCTTCTAAAATATGTATGGTACACTCGGACTGACCGTCGGTCTGAGGATGAAATGCCGTACTGAGACTTAGCTTGGTACCCATGGCTTGCTGCAAGCTTCCCTAAAATCTCGATGTAAACACCGATCCTCTATCGGATACTATGGTCTTAGGGATTCCATGCAGTCGTACAATTTCTCGAACATAAATGTATACGTACTGGTCAGCAGTGTACGTAGTCTTGATAGGCAGGAAGTGAGCTGACTTAGTGAGTCTTTCTACCACAACCCAAGTCAAGTTGTGTTGCTTTTGTTCGTGGTAATCCTGTCACGAAGTCCATGGCTATGTCTTCCCACTTCCATTCTGGAATACTAAGCAGTTGCAATAAGCCTGCGGGTCACTAATGTTCTGCCTTCACTTGCTGGCATATAAGGCATTTGGACACATATTCTGCTACGTCTTTCTTCATTCCCGACCACCAATATAGTGTTTTAAGGTCGTGAGTCATCTTGGTCGACCTCAGGTGAATTGAGTATGGGGTAGAGTGTGCCTCTTCGAAAATCTTTATGTTAATCCCAAAGTCATTCGGCACGCATACCCGACCTTTATATCTCAAGAACCCCTGTCCCAATATAGAGAAATCTGTAGTCTTGCCTTCTTTGACTGTAGCCATATGTGATACTAATGTGTCATCATGCCCTTGCCTGATCCGTATATCATCTAGTAAACTCAACTGGATGGACAAGTTAGCCAGTTGACCAATGACTATTTCTATCCCGGCACTAATCAACTTTTGCTGAAGTGGCTTTTCAATTCCAGATAATGTTGCCAAATTTTCATAACTCTTCTGACTTAACGCATCTGCAAGTACATTCGCTTTTCCTGGGTGGTATAGTATTTCGCAGTCATAATACTTTACTAGTTCCAACCACTTGCACTGCCTCATATTGAGCTCCTTTTGCGTGAAGAAATATTTTAAGCTCTTGTGGTCCGTATAAATCTCACACCATTCTCCATAAAGATAATGGTGCTAGATTTTCAATGCGAAGACCACTACTGCTAACTCCATATCATGTGTTGGATAGCGTTACTCGTATTCCTTCAGCTGCCTTGAGGCGTAGGCTATCACCTTGTCATTTTGCATCAACACACATCCTAAACCTTGCTTAGACGCATCACAATATACTACAAACTTGTCGTTGGGTGTCGGTACACAAAGTACTGGTGCTAAGCATAATTTATCTTTGAGCAACTGGAAGCTTTCTTGACATTTATCCGTCTAGTTGAACTTTTGTTGTTTTTGGGTCAAGTTGGTAAGCGAAGAGGCTATCTTAGAAAAACCTTCTAAAAATCTTCGATAATAGCTTGCTAGCCCGAGAAAACTTCTAAATTCTGACGCATTCTTAGGTTTTGGCCAATCCTTCACAATCTCTACCTTAGTTGGGTCTATAGTGACTCAATCCTTGGATATTATATGGCTGAGCAACGCCACTTGTGATAGCCAAAATTTGCATTTCTTGAACTTGGCATAAAGTTGATGCTCCTTTAGTCATAACATGGTCAGTCTTAAATGTTCCTCATGCTTGACTTCGTCCTTGGAGTACACCAAAATATCGTCAATGAACACTACGATGAATTTTTCCAAGTAATCCTTAAAGACCTGTTTCATTAGGTCCATAAATGCGGCTGGAGCATTGGTAAGACCAAAAGACATAACTAGAAACTCGTAATGTTCGTATCGAGTCCTAAAAGCTGTCTTTAGTATATCTTCTTACCTTACCTTGAGCTGGTGATAACCGGACCGTAGATCAATCTTTGAAAATACAGTTGCTCCTTGGAGTTGATCAAATAAGTCATCGATCTGGGGTAGCAGGTATTTGTTCTTAATTGTCACCTTGTTCAGATCACGGTAATCGATACACATCTCCATGCTTCCATCATTCTTCTTCACAAATAGAACCGGTGCTCCCCATGGTGAATGGCTCGGTTTGATGAAACCCAAGTCTAATAGCTCTTGTAACTGCATTTTCAACTACTTGAGTTCAATAGGTGCCATCCGGTATGGTGTCTTTGAGATAGGCTTGGTTCCTAGTACTAGTTCAATTGTGAAGTCAATTTATCGAGTAGGGGGTAACCCTGGTAAGTCGTTAGGAAATATCTCTGGAAATTCCTTTATAATGCAGACGTCTCCAACCTTTAATGGTATTTCTTGTGCCACATCCGTGACACTTGCTAAGAATGCGTGACATCCTTTCTCTATCATCTTCTGAGCTTTGAGAGATGAGATAAGCGGTGTTCGTAGTCCTGAAATCTTTCCCATAAAACATAGTTTATGACCGTCAGGAGTTTCGAACATCACTTGCTTGCATCTAGCCAGTCCATGCCCAATATTACGTCGAAGTCCTTGATCTCTAGCTCTATCAGGTCTCCTTCTAGTTCTGCGTCCTCAATTTTGATCGGTACTCCTCGTACTATTCGCGATTATAGAACTACTTCGCTCGAAGGCAGTTCCGTAAAAAGACTAGTTCTAAATCTTTCACGAGGTTTGTCTAATTTTTCAATCATTTCTAATAAGATATACGAGTGTGTTGCTCCTGAATCAAACAATACTGAACATATATTATCGAGGATAGGAAGCTGACCTGTGACCACCTTGTTACTAGCTTCGGCTTCTCCCTAGGCCAAGGCAAAGACTATGGCTAGAACCATCTTGTTGTCCTTGTTTTCTTCTGTTTTGAGCTGCAGACATTCCTTTTTCTGATGACCTTCCTGGCCATAATTGAAACAACCCTCGGTGTTTGCACGACACTCCCCAAGATGTCTTTTCTGGCACTTGGAGCACTGAGGGTATTCTACATAACCCGACTTATTATTACCATTATTAGACCGTGCTCTTTTGTCAGCATCACCTTGCTTATTATCAGGATGCTTTCTTTTCTGTCCATTACTGCTATGCTGATTGTTGTTGTGGTTTCGACCATTCTGAGTCTAACTTTGCTGCTTGGGTTCAGACTTGCTGGCCTCTTCCTTACTAACATTGGCTTCTCCACCTCTATAGCCGTTTCTAAGACATCGGCATAAGAAGTGGTTCCAAGATTTTCCAGCTTGACACCTAACTCAATCTTGGGTCTGAGTCCCTTGGTGAACTTGGTAACCCTTAAGAAATTGATTGGGACCAACTCTAGTGCGAACTTGGCTAGACGATCAAATTGTCGAGCGTACTCGATTACCGTTAAATTTCCCTGCTTCAGACTGGAAAATTCTTCCACCCTTGTAGCGATGACAGCCGAGTTGTAATACTTTTTGTGAAACAACTCTCCAAATCTGGCCCAAGTCATGGTGGTGACATCATGAGTTTGCTGTACCAAATCTCAATAGATTCTGGCATCCTTTTTCAGTAGCGAGGTAACACAGGATATGCGATCCACGTTGTCGAGGTTCATGTGTGCTAGAATCGGTTCTACATTCTTAAGCCATTCTTCAGCCTCAAAGGGGTCAGTTGTCCCTTCAAATTTTGGAGCGTGCTGCTTACGGAAACACTCGTAGATTGTCTCTATGTACTGAGCTGGATAAGGCGCATAGTTCACCATCGACCATCCCCCATATGGATATCCTACATTCTGCCCTTGCTGGGGTGCTTGAGCTGCTGGCTGAGGCTGCGACTAAAGTTGTGGCTGAGGCTGTTGTCATTGTTGCTGCAGTAGTTCTTCCACTTGTTGCTGTAGCTGGATAATCTCAGCTGTGTTGTCAACTGGTGGTGGTGCATTCTGTTGATGGTAAGAACTCATCAACTAAGTTAGATCGAGAACTTTGTGAGTTATAAAAGAAATAGATTCAAATCAAATGAACTTCAAGCAAACTTTCTTATGATTTCCAGAACACAAAAATGTAAATGCTGAAATTTAAAAATGAAAAATAGAGAGAATGTGTAGTGTCTATTCCCAAAAATAATGTGTGGTTACAAAATTCTCTCCCCCCTTCTCAAGTGAAGAGAGGTCATATTTATAGTAGAGCACTATTGGCTCATTCTACATGGTGGTCCCTGGGGACACGACTCTGCATATGCAGTCTACAGATAGTAGTGGTGTCAGGAGTGTGGTGGTCGGCTCCAATACATGCTCAGAGTCTACGGGAGCACCTCCACTTTAGTACCTAGTTATACCTCCACCATCTGTTTAGTATGAATGTGAGAGGTTGGCTGGGAAGGACCACATCAGGTACCCTATTCGTACGACCACTACTTGTCTGGCGTGGTGTTTAGGGTCAGACACCTGGGGCATTGAGGGTCGTACCCCCATAAGTACTTTGCCTCTTCTTGGTTTGTAGGTACATTCCATATTTGTACGAGCTCCTCAAGCCACAAGTTTTCACCCTCGCAAGGTACCTTATTCCTAAGGGCTTCAAGTGTTGCAATCCTTATATTTTATTCCCAGATGCCTGACAATCAAGGATTTCGTGAGATGGCCCTATGAAAATGAGATGAGAAGGGCCTCTCGACCCTAAGTGCATATTCTGGGCATAAAGCATGGCTCCTTAGGCGTATGAGGTGAGGTTGTGGTGTCTTGCGAGACCGTGGTGCGAGACGTGAGCTGGTGGTGCGAGGTGCCTGGTGCGCGAGGCACTGGGCACGGGTAAGAGGCGCGATTGCGCACATGAGGCCGCGGCGCACGCGAGGTGCGAGGTGCGAGATCGTTGGTGGGTGTGCGAGGCGACGCATGCCAAAACGTGGCCTTTCAGACCTTCATCTGGGTGAGGCGAGGCGAGATGCACCAGGGGTCACGACCTCGCAAGGGCCTCGCATGGGGAAAGACATGCAGTTTTGTAAAGGCCTCTCGTGAGGCATGGGTCTCGCGTGGGGCGAGACACGAGGTTGCTTGGCGTGCCCGAGGTTGCTTGGCGTGCCCGAGGTCACTAGGGGGAAGCCTTAGCTTTTCTCTCGAGTGTTGACTGTGGCCCTCTCAGGATCTTGTCCAATTTTTGGCATTCACACTTGCCCCCCAGTCTACGAGAGGGTCTTCAAGCTCTCTGGTAGACTTAAAGGTGCAGTGTTTTTGGGATGCCCGTAAGGCATTAGATTGCTTCTTCATTGTGGCATTACCGAGAAACACACTTGGAGTTGAGGACTATTATGAGATTTTGAGAGTGAATGTGAGCCTATCATTGTGCTTCGCGGATCCCCAAGCAAGTGCCAGGCCCCCTTTTTGACCATTGATCAAGCGTTGGATCCAACAACTAAGATGAGTGTGTGGTTCTTATAAATAGACCTTCTTCTCAAGCATGATATCTACATTTTCTCTTCTTAGCTTGGTGGTATTGGTGTCTTCACTTCCTCCAAAAGGTAAGGGGTTCAATTCCTCACAAAATCATTTTGGGCTTTCTTTCCTCTTTATTATTTAAATTCCTTTCTTTTATGTAAATGTCCATATAGGTGCTTAGAGACTAAAACACCTTTCTCCTTTATTTTTGCAGACGCATACTTTCAACCCTTTGTATTCCTTCGACCGCGGTGGTACTTTTGACCCTTGGCCTTCTTTCGATAGCGACGGTGATTTTGACCCTTGGCTTCCTTTCGACCGTGACGGTGCTTTCGACCCTTTGCATTCCTCCGACCGTGATGGTGCTCAATTTTACTTACTCAGGGTATACTTTCTTTCTTTCTTATGTTCAATGGGTCTAAATTAGCACTTCACGGGATGGATTGCCTTGGCCGGAGCTCCTCGTGAGCTAATCCACACACATGCCCTTGCTTGTACCCCGTAGTTGGTCATTTCGAGCACTTGTGTCTAGAGGTTTTGAGCCTATTCCTTTGTGTTTTGTAGCACCCCCTTCACCTACACCTACACCCTTATTACCAACGAGATGAGGTTTCATGGCATGTGAGGGTTCATTTGGCATTCCTCTGGGGGTCGAGTTTGTAGACTTATCTTCAAACTCGGGGTCCCCCGAGAACAACCCTTACCAAGACTATGACACTTTGAGGAAGGCCGAGCTTAGGCATAAAATCTGGGTGGTGAAAAGCGAAATAGATTTGATTTTGAGGGGTGATGGAGTCCCTTTCCCCTTTGACCTTAGTGACCACATTGCAAACCTTAGAGTGAACCTTTTTGGTCTACAAATGGAGTTGGAGTTCATGGAGGGAAACCTCCCTCCTGGACCTTCTGCCCCGTTCTCCCCCTATAGTTTCCATGAGGTCACCCTGGGTTCCCCTTAACCCTTGTCTTCGATCCACCCGTGTTCGATGCTTCCACACTCAACGCCTCGGTGGAAAACTCTTGCTAGAAAGAAAAAATGGAGAGTAAAGTGCCCTGTTTCAACCTCACCTTTTTCCTTGGGTTTTAAAGATATGGCAAAGAGAATGCAGCGACAGGTAGCTCCCGAGGGACCATATTCTGGTCCTCTGTTGGCGTCTTCTATCGTGTCCAACGTGTCAGAGAACCGGCTATTGGAGTTATCCGAGAAATACCATATTGGCAAGGAGTACAAGTTGTACGTTCCTTCCAATAAGTGTCGGGCCGATAATCCCCCCTAGGGGTACGTGGCCATGAGCGAGCATATCCTGAAGGCAGGTGGGACCATTCCCTTACACCCATTCTTCATCATGGTCCTCAACCACTTCGACTTTGCTCTACTCCACCTGGCACCTAACAACTGGTTGCCTTTGAGCTGCCTATATATGGCGTTTATGGAGCTTAACCGTCGTGCTCCTACGACCCAAGTGGTGCACTTTATGTACAACCTCTTGCCCACCCCTAAATCTAAAGGCTTCTATTTCCTGCAGAAAGCCAATTCTCAGGTCTCCCTGATAGAGGGTTTTGTATGCAACCCGGGTTCCTGGAAGTAGGACTTTTTCTTTGTGAAAGGTCCCTTTTCCGTACGTGAACATTTTCGCTCATCCCCAAGTAAGTACTTCAAGATTTTTTCCTTTAACATTGAATTTTCTATTTTGGAACTTATGATCATATTGATAACTGTGTTGATTGTTTAGAGAGCTTCAATATCCCCGATGTTCCTGAGTCAGAGTCAGCACTAGTGGACACCTTTCTCGATGCCAACCCTGCCCTAAAAATGGCCACCCATCTCTTCACTGTGGCCAACCTTAATCGCTATGGTTTATCCATGGTTTCGGAGCCCGATTTGCTATGGCATATTTCTGAACGAAAGAAGAAGGCGACTCTAGTCGAGCCTCACTCGGATGGGGGTGACGTAGAGTGGGTGCTTTGGGAGGTCTCCCTAGAGTTTAGCGCCCAACCCGGTCATCTCCATCCGCTAGGGGATGCCCTCCTTTTGTCCCTACGGACTGCAACATGGCCTCTCACTGCCACGGTCCACAGGCCATGCCAGGGAGCTTCGTCGTGCCCTTCTTTGAGGACTATGATAATCTTCCTCATGTTCCCATTAATCTTGGTCCTTCGGGGCCCCATTTTTCCGATGTTCCTGCGCCTCCTCCTCCTTCAGTGAATGGGTCATTTGTCCTTGTTCACCCAGGCGCCCTTGATTTGGAGGGGATGTCCTGGGTGAGTCACATGGCAGCCTCTTACGGGCAATGGTATACCCGAGTCACCGAGGGTATTCCTGAGACCGAGTGGAGAGGTCTCGGGAATTTTACCATGGCGGAGCTTGGGGAGACCCTTGTGCACTCCACAGCCTGGGTGAGTTCATGCATCTTACATTGGTCTTTCTTTTTTTTGTTTTTTGTTTTGGGTTCTTTGTTTGCTCATCATTTTTTTTCTTTTTTCTTTCTTGCAAGCTTCTCTTGTGGCTCAACACTTCGCCGACTCGGCATAAGACCTCTCTTCGTCAAACGTTGAAAGGGACCATCTAGCGGTCAAAGTTCAAAAGCTTGAGAGGGAGCTTACCGACACCAAGCTTAAGCTGGAGAAGGTCCTAGCGAAGGTCTCTTCATTGTCAAAAAAGAGGAGGAGAGTGGAAGCCAAGGTTGTGATGTTGCAGGAGAGGGTCACTCGCCTGGAGGCTGATCTAGGGGGAGCAAAAACCAAGGCTGCGATGTTGCAGGAGAGGGTCACTCTCCTGGAGGCTAATTTGGCTGAGGTCGAGTACAAGTCCATAGAGCGCACCCTCTATGGAATGTGGAGGCAAAATCCTAACTTCGATTTCTCCTCCTTTGGTGAGCATACCGTCACCAAGGTGGCCGAGTGGAATGCTCGCAGCGGGAGGCCTTGAGATTTTGCTTCTACAGTTTTTACCTTTTAATTCGATTTGGTTGTATGCTCATTTGAACCTCATTTTTTTTGGAACTTTTCTAAGTCCTGCCACATTATCGCAACTTTTCTTTTTATATATATGTGATCATTTGTTTTTGCTTCTCTATGCTTGAGGTCCTTTTGAGCCTGCAAAAAGGGGTTCGATAGGTCTTTTTTTTTTTTTTTTATACTTGAGGTCCTTTTGAACCCATGCGAAGGGGTTCGATAGGTCTCTCTTTGGTGCACCTTGATTGTATCTATAAGGATATGTTGACCCTTTGGGTTCTAGTCATCCTTTTATATACTTTTGCGCGCATTTATTATTTCTTGTGAGAAGCGTCCTTCTCGTCATTGTGCATAGTACTATTTTTGCAAGGGTCTCTTTTAGGACCCTTTTTGGCTAGATGGCTTGGTGGCTGCACTAGGCTTATTGGTGGATGCTCTTCCTTAAGCCTTTCCTCTCGTGGAGGCATCAACCTTTATTAGGAGGCTCTTCCTAAAGGACCTTTTGACCCTCTTGATGTTCATAAGGGTAGCTAATCCTTGTGAACTCGAGAGATACCTTGCAAGGTTTTCTTCCTTATATTTTTTTTTTGTAAGGGTCTCTTTTAGGACCCTTTTTGGCTGTGTACTCTGCCTCCCAAGTGGTTGGCGAGATTTATCTTGTCGGGCACTTTGATCATTTTGCTCATGCACTTTGATAATTCCAATTGGTGATAGGTATACAAGAGTTAGATACGTGCTCACGTAGATGAGGAGTGTGATATGCCAATAAGAAACATATTCATTAAAAATAAGGAGAAACAGATTCATTAACAATAAGGAGAGTACATAGGTATTTGTGGAGACAATGTTCTTACTACATATCAGGGCATCTAAGTTACCCCTCTAATTCATAGCTGTTGGGGGGCTAACTATGGTAACCCTTTTGATTTATCATACTAAAAGTGGAACTTTACCCGATGTTCCCTCTCAGGCGCGTATGCACAACCATCGATTCTGATCTCCTCAGTAACTTTGGGGTTGAACTCGCTTGGGTTTGTGTTCCCATGCACTACCAACGTCACAAGATTTGGCGGTCTCATGGCTGTGCGAAGGGACGTGTTATAACATTCCCTTGCTTCTTTTTGCTCCCCTTTCACACTCGCTACCCCCCAAGAGTTGGGAATTTTATGCCCAAGTGGTATACATAGGTTATCGCCTTCAATTCTCTCATGGAGGGTCTCCCTAATACCGCGTTGAAGGCCAAGGAATAGCTTATTATGATAAAGTTCGTCATTACAGTGGTCTTTTTGGGTGGCTCTCCTAAGGTGAAGGCTAACTCGATTGTGCCCAGGGGATGTATTGAGTCTCCTGCAAACCCATACAGGGAGGTGTTACAGGGTTTTAGGTTCCTGATGCCTAGTCCCATCTTCTCTAAGGCCGGGCGATATAGGATGTCTACGGAGCTTCCATCACAACACCAAGGGGTCATTGTGAGGGAAATGCACACCCCACACGTCTTCTTCACTGAAGGTTATCGAATCGTTCTCCCCCTTAAAGCTCTTTGGGGGGCGTTGTTCCAAACTTAAGTCGCATGGAGGTGGACTTTGCCTGGCTTCCCTAGCATACTTGTCTTGCCCTTTCCTTGATTCACCTCCAAACCCTGGCCCTCCGAAGATGATCCTAACTTCTCCTTGCAATGGGGCTTCATCTCGTGCCCGTGGTGAGGGTACTCCTTCTTTCGGTCTTTGGTTTTCTTTATGGACGTATCTACCCAAGTGTCCCCTGTGTATAAGCTCTTCGATTTCCATCTTCAAATGAGTGCATTCTGCGGTGGTGTGCCCAATGTCTTTATGATACTAACATTACTTTCTAGGATCTCTTTTTGACCGATCCATTTTCATTGGCGGGGGTCTCCTGAATGGGACTTGATTCTCGTTCACTACGAAGATATGTTACCTAGTATGCGTTAGGTCTGTGTAGAAAGTGTGGGATGTTCACTTGGGGCTACCTCCGTGCTTGTGCTTCCTCTGGTGCTCATCTCTTGGCCCTTCACTCACTCTTTTCTTCTTTGCGTCATTCAAAACTTTGGGGGCTGAATGCTTGACAAGTGATGCCTTCAGGTTCTCATGGCTGTCTTTGACACGAATGTACTTTTGGGCTAGAAATCGTCTAAGTCAGTGACCTCCCTCTTTAGCATGTTATCCCATAACTTACTACCCGGGCGCACCCCGGCTGTAATGGCCATTTTTAACTCCCCACAGGTTTGGCTGCCTCCATATTGAACCTATGGATGTAGCTCTTCAGGCTCTCTTCTTCTCCTCGTTTCACATTAGCGAGGCTGGTGCTTGGCATGGTGTAATCACGCACAACATGATGTTGCTGGAGAAATTCATCAGAAAATTGTTGCCAAGACCTGATGGACCCTGGCCGGAGTCTCTTAAGCCACTTGTACGCAGGACCCTTTAACGTGATAGCAAAACAGTGGCATCTGGATTTGCTAGTAATTCCCCTTAGCTTCATTAGGTCATTGAACACATCTAGATGGTATTTTGGATCTGTATTGCCCTTGTAAGGGGTCATGTGAGGCTCTTTGAAGTTGGTCGGGACCTGAACGACTTGGATTTCTCGAATGAAGGGCTTCAGACGTCGACAGCGTGTCCTCCAGACGCGGTGATTATTTTGCTCTGGAGGCTCCTCATTTCTGTGTCTAGGTCTTGTCTCCTTTTGTTCAAGCAGTCTCTCAAAGTGGACGGGTTAGCCTTTCCCTTCCCTTTGTCTTCTTGGGGAGCCATAGGAGGTGTAGTCCTCTTGTTCGTCCTTTTCTTGTTGAGCTCTTCCCTTAAGTCTGAGGGTGTTTTCCTTGAAGTGACTTCGACTTCGTTACGAGGGTCTGCGTTGTTCTTCTGCTCTGGCCTCTGGGGCTGTTTTGATTGTCTGGGACATTCACGCTGCTTCGTCTAAGGGGTGTTACTAGTGGAAAGGCGAGTCATCCCATCAACTAATGGGACTGTGGTTTCTGCCCCCTTTTGGCCTTTCTCTTTTTGCCTAGGAAGAGACATGCTTGATTTTTCCTGTAGCAGGCTATTCAACACCTCTTGCATATTCTCTAAGGTGGTTTCTAGCCTTTGATTCTTCCGGTGTAATTCGCGTATCTCATCTTCGTAAAATCGAGACCTAGAGCTTGAGCTTACGGAATGGACTTGGGGATTCTTGTTAGGCTTGCGCGTTGATGGACTCGAATCTTGTCGGCTGGAGTTTGGCACCTATGGTGGCTTTGGGGGCAAAAAATCTCCAGTATCTCTTGCGGGAGCAGCCGCTAATCTTGGACGGTTCTCATCAGGTGGGGTAGCTAGGGACGAGGCTTCCCTTTCGCCTTCAAGAATTCTCGGCTCCTTTGGTGCATCCACATTTTCGGGTGGTGGAGGATTGCTCATGGAGGCCTTCAGCTGACCTCCATCGAGGTGGACCTCAACCTCCCGTGGTTCTCTTAATCGCTTAGAGCGTCTCAGCATCTTCCTTTGCTGGAATCAATGGAAGAATAGTGACTTGGCACTTATCCTTCCCACAGATGGCGCCAAACTGTTGATAGTAAGAACTTGTCAACTAAGTTAGATCGAGAACTTTGTGAATTATAAAAGAAATAGATTCAAATCAAATGAACTTCAAGCAAACTTTCTTATGATTTCCAGAACACAAAAATGTAAATGCTGGAATTTCAAAATGAAAAATAGAGAGAATGTGTAGTGTCTATTCCCATTAACAATGTGTGGTTACAAAATTCTCTCCCCCCTTATCAGGTGAAGAGAGGTCATATTTATAGTAGAGTACTATTGGCTCATTCTACATGGTGATCCCTGGGGACACGACTCTGCATATGCAGTCTACAGATAGTAATGGTGTCAGGAGTGTGGTGGTCGGCTCTAGTACATGCTCAGGGTCTACGGGAGCACCTCCACTTTAGTACCTAGTTATACCTCCACCATCTGTTTAGTACAAACGTCAGAGTTTGGCTGGGAAGGACCACATCAGGTACCTTATTCGTATGATCACTACTTGCCTGGCATGGTGTTTAGGGTCAGACACCTGGGGCATTCAGGGCCATACCCCGTACGTACTTCGCCTCCTCTTGGTTTGTAGGTACATTCTGTATTTGTACGAGCTCCTCGAGCCACAAGTTTTCACCCTCGCAAGGTACTTTATTCCTAAGGGCTTCAAGTGTTGCAATCCTTATATGCTATTTCCAGAGGCCTGACAATCAAGGATCTCATGAGATGGCCCTATGAAAATGAGATGAGAAGGGCCTCTCAACCCCAAGCGCACATTCTGGACACAAAGCATGGCTCCATAGGCGTACGAGGCGAGGCTGTGGTGTCTCGCGAGACCGTGGCGCAAGACGTGGGCTAGTGGCATGAGGCGCCTGGTGCGTGGGCGCTGGCTAGAGGCACTGTTGCGCATGCAAGGCTTCAGCGTGTACCCGAGGTGTAAGACCGTTGGTGGGAGTGCGAGGCGACGCATGCCAAAATGTGGCCTTTCGGACCTTCATCTGGGAGAGGTGAGGCGAGATGCACCAGGGGTCACGGCCTCGCGTGGGGCAGTTTCGCAAAGGCCTCTCATGAGGCATGGGTCTCGTGTGGGGTGAGACACGAGGTTGCTTGGCATGCCCGAGGTCACTAGGGGGAAGCCTCAACTTTTTTCACGAGTGTTTACTATGGCCCTCTCAGGATCATGTCCAATTTTTGGCATTCACACATTCCTATTAGCAGCAACAGTAGTAGCACATGTTCCTCTTCTTCGGACTGGAGGGTCTTCGTGAGTCTTGTTGGCGGCGCTGGGAGCATTGTCATTCGTGCGTGTAGACCTTCGTAGTGACATCTTCAAAAAAGTTCTAACAGTCGAGAAAACACGTTAGAACTTACCCTAATAGTTTCTAAGGCAAAACTTAGTCTAAGCAAACATAACTCGGACCTATCAGTTATGATTTCTTATTAATTTTTTTATGTAAGCCTTCTTTATAAATTAGGGCGTGTTTCTATACCTAGACTATTAAGCCACCTTTATTATTTTCTAAGTCTGTTTCTAATCACCTTATACGACTTAATTCTCAGGCTCAAAACTCGTCGTTGTTCCAAAGTTAACCATATTGAGGGAGGGCTAGGATCAGTAAAATCGTTCCCACTACTATAGCCCCCTAAACTCTCAATACAGAACCAGGTTCATTGATTTGTATCCATCCTCACCGAACTCAGTCACTATTTATTGAATTTATTCTAAATTTATTATGATTGTAAAAAAAAATCAAACTCATACATGCCATTCAAAAAAATAACAACTTTATTCATTTGGAAAAAGATTTTCACTTATTACAATCAGAAATTCAAAATAAATAAAGAAACTATACTACTAATAACTAGGGTAAATCTCTAAAAATTAGGATCTTCTACATCTAACCCTTCATCTAACATATCATCATTTATTTCTTCCAAATCATCATTATCATGAGCCTCGAAACTATCTCGGGGAATATTCATTAGGATATTATGCTTTTGTTCATTAGTTAATTGAAACTCAAACCTATAGGTCAACCTAAGTATGAGAAAATAATATCTCATGGCTACTGGTAAATTATCTTCATCATCCATAGTCTCCAATAATTCTTCCAATTTTGAAACTACAGTAGGAAAATCCTTAAAAGCCTAATTATTAGGACATATTGTTCCATGGCTCTCATCATAATTTTCCTAGCGATTTGAAGGTGAACTATCTCCTTGTGAAATATGACCAATCTTTGAGTGATTCTTTCTAGCACTCCTACTGTGTCCCTTGGCTCTCTAATCGTTTTCAATGCCTTAATGGCTCGGATATCATGATAATAAGTCAAAGCTCCATTCATTTTGACTGAAAACATAATGACTAATATGTTAGCTATTAACATAAACATAATATTAATACATAAACACTTACATTGGCGGTTAGATCCGGAGCTTTTGCGTGTGTATCAAGGAGAACTTCATGCATATGAACCTTGGGCTCTGATACCAACTGTAATGACCCGACTAACTTAAAAACCTCGGACCATTAAAAACTACTATTTTTTAATACATGCATAAAATAATAGAACTTTATTATAAAAATAAAAAATACGGGATCACATTGTTATTACATAAAATCATAAGGAAAAGAAAACCTTTAATTAATTGCGAAAATACTAAATGCGGAAAAACATAAATACATAATTAAAAAGACTTGAAACAAAACGTCATCCTCGATCTTTCCCATCAGTCCATTCATTTAGTCCTCGCCCAATACACATGCAAAAGCTGCCATGAATTCATCCCGCCTTCCAAGCTTATTTTCCTGCACCATCTAAAATAAAAAGGAATGAGCCTAATGCCCAATAAGGAAATTCTACTAAAAACATATCATAAATCATAAGTCTAGAAACATAAATCACAAAACATATGATGTAAAAATGTAAATCATAAAACATAGGACTACAATATTAATGGCCATTAACTCATTATCGTAGTATGTGATAGAAACCATCTAGGTCCTCTTGCTACTATTCGAGGTAGGTTTAAACACAATATAGAGTATGATAAACCATCTAGGTCCTCTTGCTACAATTCGAGGTAGATTAAATCATAACTATAGTCTACGATAATGATACAAATCTTGGGATTTGCTTATTTGCTATCTAAGCAACTACATTTCCCAAGTGACTATAACATAAAACATATACATATATATATATACATACATACAAATAGCATATAAACATAATCATACACATAAAATCTAACTTATTTTCCTTACCGAAAACCAGAGTATTGGAGATAAGAGCGAGATTGGAAACTCCTAAAACTAAACAGTAGGATCCATAAGTTTTCTAAAGAAATGGAGATGAAAAGAAGATCTAAACAATCAATATAAGAACTTACTGAAAAACTTTAAGTTTCAAGAAACTCAAACACCTAACTAAAAGCCATTATAACAAGTTAGGATTTAGAAGAAAATGAAAAGAATAAGAGGAACTAATAATGAACTAAACCTGAGGATAAATGATACCTTAGATAGATTAGAACTTTGATCTACACCTCAATTCCGAAATATCACTCTATCTTACTTCCCAAGATTTTAGAAAAGCTTAGATTGGAAAGCTTTTAATCCCAAAACCCTAGTGTTTCTTTCTAAAATAATCTTAGCAGCTTGGAGGCTCTGAAGAATGCTTGAATAATGAATGAAATGGCTGAGTGAAATGTCCTATTTATAGAGTTCAAGGAGTGAAACTAACCCCTTTTAAAATGAATAAATTTGAATTTTATGTTCAACATATGCCCAGAACTCGATAAAAAACGTTAAATAGCAAGTCCAAGTTATTGAGGGCTATTTCTAGCTCGGATTCCATAGAATTTCAAATATGCCAAAGGGAGCCGATACATCGCCCCCTATAGGCGATATATCGCTTGTCCCTATATCCCGAGCCTTCGTGGTTTAGTTCGTGCGAAGTCGACGTGTTTTTTGTATTGACCATAGGCGATGTATCGACCCATATAGTTGCGATAGATAGGCATACGGTGATATTTTAAACACGTTTTTGCACATTTTCAGCACACTTTAAGTTTGTTAAAACAAATTTGACTGAATAAAACGTGATCCTAACAGCTGCTAGAAAGTTCTAGACCTTCTAGATCTATCCTTTATTAATTTATTCATCTAAAATCCTTCATAAATAAGCATGTGACAAGTGTCACGTTCTTAATTATTCTATCAAAACCTTAGTTATAATAAATAATATTTCTAAACTATAGGTTAAACTTATAAAATCCATAACTATTTCTATGAGTTCCCAACTAAATCTCGGCTTGAACCAATAATCATGAAAACTAAAATACTACAAGCTACTACTGCTACTACTCCTATCTAGCTAAGTAAAATTTCGAGACGCTACACACTCTCATTTTCGCTGTGTGCTCTGAATGTTTTTCCAACAATTGGTACTACAGCAGGTCATTAATCTATACATATTATCAATTGCTGTGTGGGATTATATGCATTTTAAAATTATATGTGATATATGTTTGAATAGATGGATGTTTATTTTCATGATGATAGATTCTTGAGGGTTGTTTATTATGGTGCTTTTAGGTTTAGGAATTTTTCTTAAACCTCATGGCCTCGCGCACTCTCGTGAGATGCGCGCGGTGCGAGGGGGGTTGTGCCTCGCTGCGCGAGGCTCCTTGGCGAGGTTGCACCTCTCGAGACGCGCACGAGCGAGATGGTTGTGCCTCTTCTTGGCGAGGCTGTCCCCCGCGAGATGCGCACGGGCGAGATGGGTTGTGCCTCACTGTATGAGGCTCTGTTGTGAGGTGGTACCTCGCAAGACGCGAGCGAGGCTATGGTGCGACATGCCTTGTCGTGCGGGATGCAAGCACGGCCGAGGCATATGACTTGGGTGCCTTCGCCATACATGGCGCGGGTGTCCTCGACATACATGGCTCGGGTGCCTTTTGCACGTAGGTAGGTACATGCCTTAGGTGCCTTTGTGAACTCTCACGCATGTGAGTACACCTCAACCTATGAGCATGTCAACCTCGCTCAGGCACTCCGGACCTCATTATGTGAGGGCCTTGTGCACCTATTCTTTTTCAATGTTTATTTTGGCCCCTTAGCTTAGTAGGGCCAAACCTCATGACTCATAACGTGTTGTTTCCCTTGAGACAACCTCCCGTATTCGAAAGGCCTACAGGCTCAAGCCCGATAGCATGACTAAGTGACCTTTATCCCTGTGTTCCAACCAGGGACTAGAGAGTTTTTCCTTAGCGAATTTTTGGTATGTATCTGCTAGGGCCTCGCACTACCATGGTCTCGCGGCCCCCCAAGGTGCCTCGCACCACCATGGCCTTGCGCACCCATGTGCTAGGGCCTCGCACCACCATGGTCCCGCAGCCCCCAAGGTGCCTCGCACCACCATGGCCTCACGCACCCATGTGCTAGGGCCTCGCACCACCATGGCTTCGCGCACCCATGTGCTAAGGTGCCTCACACCACCATGGCCTCGCGCACCCATGTGGAAGGGCCTCGCACCACCATGGTCCCGCGGCCCCCCAAGGTGCCTCGCACCACCATGGCCTTGCGCACCCATGTGCTAGGGCCTCGCACCACCATGGTCCCGCGGCCCCCCACGGTGCCTCACACCACCATGGCCTCGCGCACCCATGTGCTAAGGCCTCGCACCACCATGGTCTCATGCCTCGCGTACCCATATGGGGTCTAAGACCTCTAGAAGGAGCGTGCGAGGAGCAATAAGAGACCCAAGAACTATTAGGTATCAAGCCAATAGTGGTATAGATGACTGAGTATATCGTTCATGTCAACACACAAGCTTTCCTACACTTAGTAGAATGTGGAATAGCTTTGAGCAGATACATACCTTGGAGATGCGAGAATAACCATCAGGTACAAAGTACCCGTACGTGTATGGGTGCAGGACATACGACCATGAGGAGGACAGAAGCATGACCTTGACACCTGTATCACACAGGTAGTGGAGGCACAGATTTGTACAGAGAGTGGAAGCACTATATGCACGCCTCTGACTATGTACCAGGGCGACACCATGACCTTCTGCTCCACCACGACCTGTGCCACTACTCTGACAATGTACCTATGTACAATCTTGTCCCCTGGGACCACAATGTATGAGGAGCCATTAGAGCCCCAATATAAATACATCATCACCCCTCCAGAAAGGGGGTTGGAAAATTCATTGTACACTTAAGCTATTAAGTAATATACAAAGGCTCACTCCATTGTTGATCGGTGTTTATCTTTTCATAAGTTCATTCCAAGTTCTGATCTAAATATCTCCATACATACTTTTGAGTTTTCCGATCGAATTTCATTGACGAGATTTCACCGTCAACAATGATAGATTCTTGAGGGTTGTTTATTATGGTGCTTTTAGGTTTAGGAATTGTTCTTAAAATTTATAGATGAATTATGTAAGTCATTTTGGGGCATAGAAATCTTATAATTTTTTTGTTTAAAAATTATGTGTAAAAATTCTGTTGGAGCCCAAGCCCCGAGCCTCTAGGCCCCTAGCCCGAGCTCAAGCCCAGTCACGCACCTGCTGCCGCACCATGTCACGGGCTGACATTTTGATAGCAGAAATGCTTGTGCGACACCTTGACTCCTCTGAGCCAAGATCAGCTTTCCAACCATTCGAATAACAATGGACACATTTTCCGCACGACTATGTGCCTCTGCACACTTCCGTCTCTCGAACAACTCTCACTGAGTCATGCTCTCAAGTATTTATGAGTGCAACCATGCATCAAGGCTATCTAGCCAAGAAACTCACATTTTCTATAGGTTCTCACTATGGAAAGAAAAATCCCAACACTGATACTCACCCAGACATTCGCAAGCCAAGGTAGCATGTGTGGCCAAGAGCCAACACCAAGCTGACGTGCTAACACCTCTCATCATGCCCCATTCGATACTATCTGATTAGCTCACATCACAGACCAAGGGCTTCGATACATCCATGGTCCAATCCTCAAGGCACCATGCCTTCACGCATGTTGGTAGGCCCTCGAGACTAGCTGCCAGACTAGTAGCACACACTTGACCTCTGTCATTCTCAAGCATTGCGCACTCCTCAATGCCTGTATGCTAGCAAGTCCCACGAATGACTTCTAGTGCCATCTCATGTCGAGACTCGTGGCCATGGCGCACCACGATGTCTCTCGGAGGTTTGGGCCACGTTCCATGCAAGCGGCATCCCGGCAAGCCAAGGGAACCATACCCATAAATCTCTGGCAGCATACTTCGACGCACTATTGGGGCGGCCCGGTAATGTCCATGAGTACTCCTACTCATGGAGACATATGAGTCCCCTCATGGTCCTCATATGCCCGCCCTACTAGTAGTAGCTCACTTGACACACATGCACTAGGGGGTGGTGGAGAGCTGACACCAGGTGCTCCCCCTACAAAGAGCCTTCTGAGCTTTTAGCCTTCTACCAAGAACATATATGATTTTTTCTTGGGAGACATATTTGGCTCTCAGCTCGCCAATTCTCCGAATCTCCCAAATATGATTGCACCATTGCGTTCATTTACCCTTCAATATGGAACCTACCAAGTCCTGTCCATTTTTGGGCAATATTGAAGATATTTACGAAAATGCCATTGCCGTACAAACTAGGCATCAACATGCTCTTCAGTCTGCACCCTCGCGTGCGCATCTGACCGAGCACCAATCTAGCTTGTAACATGCCCTTAAGGTCGACATGTTACACATCGCGCCCCTGCGCCCAGCTGCGCCCCTGCCGCGAGCCTCCTGTGTGCCCAGCCGAGCCCCATGCCGGACCACCCCTGCCACTGCACCATGGTACACACCTAGGGTTTGTTTTTACAAACTCTAGTGTGTTGTTACCATAAGTAATTTTTTAATATTTCATTTAATTAAAAAATTAGAAATTGAATTAAAATGGTTTTAATTTGGAAATTTCTTTAATTAAAATAATGGTGATTATTTTCCTTAATTAAAAATATTTTAATTGTTATCTTCCATAATTAAAATTGTTTTAATTAAAATATCCAAAATTAAAATTATCTTGAATTTTAATTTATTAAAATTATATTGTTTAATTTTATTTTTGAATTAAATTACCCAAATTCAAATTGGGCCTTAGAAACTTTTGGGTGTTAAAACCCAAAGTTTAATTGTTTTAAAAGTTTGTTTAAAATAATTAGAAAGTTGTATAATTCAAAATGGATATGGAAAAATGGTGTCATTGGCTCAACAAGACTAAATCTCAAGGTTCAAGATCAAAGTGTTGTTAATCAATCCTTAGTTAGTCTAGATTACATTTTCATGTATTTTTTGCAAGTGTTGTAGTTTTTTTCTAGAAATACCCAAAAGTTACCATACATGCTTTTATTTACTTATTATAAATGTTTGAATGTGATTAAAATATTTAATATTTTGCCATCCATTATAACATGCCATTCATATACCCACAAAGTATGCAACTAGCATGCATTACATTCGTGTAGAAACATGCTAATAGGAACGTCCTATATTTTTTGTTATATGTCTATATTTGATAATTCATATAATAATTAATTTAGTCTTAATTAGTTAAGATGGTAAATCAAATTAAAGTTGTTTAATTTGTTGTTTTAATGAAAAATATTTTATTAAAATAAAAATGATATTCTCTTAGGTAAAGCAAAATTAGAATTAGAATTAAGGGCACAATTTTATTTTGTTTTGCTTAACTGGATTAGTAATTATTAGAATATTATTTGGTAAAAATAATTAAATTTATTTTTACAACTAAATTAAAAAATATTGATTTTGTGAAAAACACATTTTTTTTCTTCAAAATAGTGAGTGGGAGAGGGAGTTATGACAATAAGTCCCATGGTCTCCATTATTGGTTGAACACCGAGAGGCATAGGAAGGACCTTGTGTTGCCTCCGTTTGCGGCCTCCCTAAGGGAAGACTTCCGAATATGTTTATTTTATCTCAAGGTTGACTTCTCTTATGAGAATATAATTAGTGATGTATTTCAAGTTTGATTGACCCTAAGGCACACTCTTGAGTTAAGTCATTGATTGAAAATAATGGGTTACACTCCGAAGGTGTATCTAGGATTTCGAGCAAGACTAGTGCATCTTGACCAAACTAGCGATAGTTCACAAGTCAAAAGAGTAAAATGCGTTTTTAAGTTTTCACTTATGAAATTGAGATTTGTCTCAAAATTAATGTGGAGTTAGTTTAACCTACCCTAAGGCGGTCCATTAATTTTCAAATTAATTTATCATGGATTAGTATATTTTTTTTTGTGTTTTTATATGTTGCATTCATGCATCATATTTACTTTTCCAAATAAAATATGCTATTTATTATATATTTTAATTCATTATATTTTATTTATTTATTTCCAGCAACAATGGTTAATTCTCTTAATCCTGATCAAGAACCTCAAAATGAGAAAGAACCAGTGAATCCTTGTGATGGCCACCTAAGTACTTTTCATTTAGACTTCAACAATCTAGATGTTTGGTACAGAAACATACACATAATTCTAAGTGAACTAAAAGTGTATGATGCAATCATTGATGTGCCTCCAGATGAGCCATCAACTTTATCTGATTATGATAGTCATAAAAAATATGCGGATTGGATGAGATCTGATGATTTGGCTCGTCATTGCATACTAAAGACTATGCCTGACGATATTAAATCGAGATATGTGAACCTTAGATCTACATATGAGATATGGGAAAGGAACAAAAGAGATTCTTTTGATCACTTAAGAAGTTTGCAAGAAGAAAGGGTAAATATGATTTGCTCATCTCCTTTTAATATATTTGAATAGTTGATTCAAATTTTTTATGCCACCATATTTTTGTCTTGTTTTTAGGAACACATTATTCAAGCAAAGAAAAGAATGCGAAAGAAAAATAAGAAAATGATTGCAAATTGGTAGACCAAGAGATAGCTGACATGGAAATTAGCTTTTTCAAATTTCAACTTTGTATTAAGTTATTTTTCTTTAAAGTAGTTCTAGAATTCTTTCTAGAAACTATGTTTTTAGATTCTTTTATTTGATGAGTGAACAAGTTTAGTAATTCTTTTGAATAATGAATTCAGTTGTTATTTTTGAAATATACTTGTTCCACCTTGTTGTCACGGTTTTTCGTCAACAATGTATTAAGAAATTAAATACATAGATTAGTGCTAGATTATAAACCATAATGAAATAGTAAACACTCTCTTGAACACGCCCAATTTTTACGTGGTTTAGTGGTTAAAATCCACCTAGTCCACGAGTCAATATTATTACTTTTCTCTCTCAATTTCTGCAGAGTTTTGGTAATACAAAAATAGCTGTCCCCCTTCCTGTCCAATATTCCTCGTATTTATAGGGGAATTCCATGGAAAGGTTTGGGTAACCGTGAATAAATAAGGTATATAATTAATACAGATTATTCCCATTTACATTAGGATATGATTTGATAACAGAATAAACATTCTCCTGCTATGTCAGATAATAAATGATAGATATGTGATACAACCTGGGCATTAATGAGCGTATAAAGAGTCTCCAAGTCTTTTGGGATCCTTTAGTTTGCGTTCTTTCCAGGTTCTCACGAGTTGAATGTCGTGTTTAAAGACTATCTAAACCCTAGCTCGTAGTAAGCTCATAGTGCCCAAAGTTGGATGTAGCGTGTTGTTGAACCCCAAAACTCGGGCTATTCACATCACTGTTAGCCATATATTCTACTTGGCTATTTTTCTATACATTCATCTGCCAGCTGTACCCGAGCTGAGTAATTGAACTCGTGAATTTTAGGGTATAACATTTGCCCCCAAGCTCTTGCTCGTGCTTGATGTCGTCACTCTTTGACATGCACAGTAGGGGCTTTTAGACTTCTGCCATATAAAATCGTGCATGCCCACTACTCAAGTACTAGACACGTGGCTTCCTGCAATTGGTGTCCGTTCGGGTTTCGAGGGCTGAGACAACTGTCTTGTCAACTTTTTGCCGCCGTATGGTTCATTTAATATTGGCCTTCAGATATCGAACTAACCTAATCGAATGGCCCAGATTAGTTTCGCAGTTTACGTATAAATAAGATGATCAGTCCTGAAACTTCACCACCTTTGCATTAAAAAAATTTCCTTTTCAAAAACCCAAATTTCCCTTTTTCTTTTCCAAAACCTCCCCAAAACCCTCCATCAACTTTTAGACTTTCAAAAGCTTTCAAAGAACTTTCTTGTGGACGTATCAACATCTTCCTTGAACGAGCATATAATCTGTAACTATTTCTTCACCTGGTTTAAATTTTTCGATTCTTTATTTTCAAGTGTGTTTTTTCTTTTTACTTCGAAAAAAAATGCTCTTTGCTCAATACCTTCTAGGTTATGTATGAGTGTAAATGGGAAATAGGATTCAGTTTAGGCTAGATAAATGAAATCAGATTCGTTTAAAAGTAAGGTATTATCAAAACTGGGCATATTTTCTGGATTTTTCTGAGAAAATTGTAATGGTGAATCCGTCTATATACCTGTTTGGGGTAGAAGCTGAAGGGGTTTTAGGTTTAATCCTACGTACCTTAAATGTTATGATTCCTTAGGTGATTTTTCATTAAACCATTTTAAAAAGGAAAGTAGTGGGCTTGACGGATCTGACACGCAAATCCCTAAGTATCTGGGAATTTTAAGAAACTGAGGCGCGTGGTCTAGGACCTCGTGTGGGACCACGTGTTGAGGCTAGGCTGAGGCTTAGTTCGTATAAACTTTCAAATCTCAAAAGTAAACCAATTAAATCTTTGACCTTCCGTACCTCTACAACCGTAGCTAGAATCCATCTTAGGTCGCCTACTAATAGGCCGCTCTGTCGTCAGGCGATCTGAATCATGGCACCTGCAAAGAAGAATGCTACGAGCTCCTCTGCTCAAAACAAAAATAAAGGCAAGCAGATCGCCTCTAATTCTCCCATCCCTCTCTTTGGTCCTGTGGTGGAGAGAGATATTGTAGTCGACCCCAATGCATTCTTTGAGGCCGTACATATAGTCTCTTGGATAATGACTCAGGGGAAAGTGAATAAGATCCTGCTGAGTCACAATATTGAGATGGGAGCTAATAGTCTTGTTGTCCGACCTGCGCTTGAGGGAGAACGGAGCTATGCCCCTTTTCAAGAAGACTACAGGGCTTAGAGTGAAGAGCACCTGAAGGCTGGTGCTTTCCTCCCACTGGACCAGTATTTCGTAGACTTTCTGAACTACGTCAAACTGGCTTCTTTCCAGCTCCCCCCAAACTCATACAAGGTTTTAGCGGGGTTAAAATATTTGTTTCTGAGGCACGAGTGGGAGGTCCCCACTCCAGCAGACATCATGTTCTTTTTCTGCCTTAAGGCTAAACTCGACCAGAAAGGGCGAGGTGATAGATTTTACTACCTCACTCATTTCCTGAACTCCGTCTCTGTCATCGACCTTCCTAGCCACCCAAATAACTATAAAGATTTATTCTTTATGTCAAATGGGTTCAAGAATTGCAACCATCGCTACTTCAATCATTCTCGTAAGTCTTCTATCTTTGTGAATTCAGCAGATAAACTTTTATCACTTGTGCATTATATATAAAATATATATTTTTATTTTTTTTAAAGATTCTGACTGAGTTCACTCTTTGTGCAACTATTTTCGCGAAGACAGGGCAATCTGTGACCCACGGGGGTCAGTACGAGACCCTGTCTAGTCTTCCTCTTAGGGAGAAATACTATCATCTAATTGTGAACGATGCCACCATTGTGGCTTGCAAACTGATCAACAAGGGCCAGATGTTAGCTTTGAGGACCTGAGCTCTTTTTCCAGTCATTCCCGAGTTCATCTCTTCTCAAGAGGCCTTGCCAGCCAACAAGGACATCGAGGAGGAAGAAAATGTGGCACCACTTGTGCGTAAAAGGCGAGCTCCTGAAGATAATTAGGGGCCCGATCCTGAGCGAACTACATCTGGGGCAGCAGCTGGCCCCTCTGGCCAAGGTAACCCATACCCTTTAAGAGAGTTACATCGGGCTGCTGCCAGTTATAGTCTAATTCGATTTAACCCTAACTAGCTCATTAGTCGTCACCCTATTGATCTGGTCCTCAACATAACCCTCCTCCCGTGCAAGGATCATTTGGTGGTACGCTATGATCATAGCTATCCCAAAGGCACCATCATAGTTGACAACACTTTACATTTTAGATCCACCATTTTTTAGGAGTATGGGACAAACGGTAGGTCCTGGCCTTCCCTACTCCAGGGTGCATACTCCCCTGGTTTTAGGAATTACGTAGATGAGTCCAGCCCCGAGGAAGGACCTGAACCCCCTAGGATCCAGGAGGTCATAGCTTTAGACCCCTTCCTCCGTTAATCCCAGAGTTGGAGGTTGTGCTTAGCCCGATCAATACCCCCGAGCTGATCGTAATAGATTCCTCCCCTAGCCCAGAGGGTAGGATTCTTGCTCTTTTTCTTGTATTTATAATATTTTTGAAGCATTACTCTAGTGAACTGAATCCTCTGTTCGCTCTTTTTTTAGATGAAGAGATGGAATTGTCAGGAGCTCTAGATTTGAGGGGTGCCCTTGAGGGTCGGCGGGACCGGAACTGGTCCCGTGGTGAAAAGGCCTAGGGTGACGAAGAGAGCAACTCCGAAGATGGGAGGTTTCACTAAATCTCCGTTTAAGGATAAGGGTGCTAGCACCGCTCGGGAGCAACCACAAAGATAGCTCTCCTCAGCTTCGGTAACAACGGTTACTGTTCTTCAAGCTCCCCCTCATCCTCCTTGACACATGCCTTCCTCAAATCCTCAAGTGATTCAAAGCGAGGCCCCCATTCAAAGCGATTTTCCCATTGTTCAGATCCTGGTTGAGCCACATGACCTGGACAAGATTCCCGAGGCCTTTCGGGGTATCGTGTATGAGATAGCAAGCCACATGGTGGGCCATGCTTACAAAGCTAGTGCCAGGGATTTGAGGGCTATAGAGGAGTGTAGTCTTGAAGACATCCTCGAATCTACTATAGGGATGAACCTTACCGTGAGTCCCTTTCACCTTCCTAACCTTTTCTTTTTTTTTTATTCTTGACTTGTGTAATGCCCCAAAATCCCTAATGAGGTTTAATGGTTGGATTAGAAGGCCGAGAGGGTCATAATTGATTTATTATACCATTAAATGATTATATGCATGTTTATGTGAATTATATTATTATATGATGATAAATGCATGCATGTGGGGTCCACATTTCATTATAAGGATATTTTGGTAATTTGGCCTATTGATGGCATATTTGTATATTTGCATGCATGTTGGTGATTATTGATGAGGCCACATTATTATGTGGATTTGTTCGTGCTATTCAACATAAGACGATCTTTGAATGCAAGTTAGCGGTTTCGTCATAACGGGGTTAATTTCGGGGCTCGGGGTGAGTCTCGAGGTAATTTGGTGATTAGTACATTACCGGGAATTAAAGGGTAATGGGATATGATTTTTTAGTATTTGAAAATATTGGGAATAATGGGAATTGGAGGATGTTAATTATAATTAACGAGATAGACGGGAAATGACGATTTTGCCCTTGCTAGACTTTAAAGGACTTTACTTAACCTAGGGGCAATATGGTCATTTGACCAAGGGATTATATCAACTTGAGAAGGATGTAGAAAGCTTAAGAAAAACAGAGCATCATACTCTTCTTCTCCCGATCATTTTTTTCTTCCTCTTTTCCTTTGGAATTTTTTGAACTCCATTTGAGGAATCAAGCTAGGGAATCAAGCCTTGAGGGTCTAGAGTTGTGTTCCACCATTGAAGAGGGCTCCATATTGAGCTTGAGGTAAGATTCTAACCATAGAAACCCTGGTTTATACTCTGTTTTTCACTTGATTTTCAGTTGGGATTTATGATTTGGATAGTGAGAATTCAATGGAGTTTTTGGCAAAGATTGATTAGGTTTTGATGCTTAGGACTTGTATGTTTGGTTTTTGGGGTCATTTGTGGGTTTGAATGAGGTTTGGAATCAAGTTTTGAAGCTTGGGATTGGAGAACATGAAGGAGGTAAAACCAGGGCTGAAATACCCTGGTTCTAGCGCTACAGCACCCAAGGGTGGGCGCTACAGCACTGTCCAGGGCATGGCAGCTCTGGTTGTAGTGCCTAGGCGCCAGGGGGGCAGTGCTGTAGCGCTACCCTATTTTTCCAGGGTTCTATTTTGGGCACTTTTGAGGGTTTTTGGCTCAGAGTTTCAATTCCTAAGGCTCAGGATTGAATCTACTAATCGTTTTGGTACAATTCGAGGTCTCAGGAGTGAGGTTTAGATCAAGAACCTTTTTATTGTTGATTTTCATTGATGGAAGTTATATTTGGTCATGACTAGGTGACCGCTAAAGAATAAAAGGATTGGCCGTTCTCAAGGGTTGTTCTTTTATTATTTATCGCTCGAACCAGAGGTAAGAAAACTACACCCAGTATGTGGCATGCATGGTTATTGATGAGGCATGTTGAGTGTTCTATATGTGGACCTTGATTGCATATCAAATGCTTAGAAATTTTGCTTATCTGTGTATGACAATGACCTATGAGTCAGGAATCGACAAAGGTATCAGTATTGACTGTGAAGCTGTGACTCATTAGTCAAGTTCGGCAGTAGTACTGAGCACTAGTCGTATGGTATTGGCTCATGAGTCAAGAACGGTAAGCCAAAAAGATTAGATCTAATCGACATAAGCATTATCGTCGTAAGCATGAAATGCTTGACCGACCTTAAGTTCAATGAAAATAAAAGCGCTTGTCTAGTCTAATGGCTAGTTACTTAGAGCCGGGGCCAGAAGGCCCAGGTGACTGCATTGTCACATAGATATGGGTGCGGAGCCCAAGTTCGTGACTTACTCATCAGTCACTTATCTGATTCAAGTTTGTGACTCCATAGTCACTCATCTGGTTTAAGTTCGTGACTTACTCATCAGTCACTTATCTGATTAGGGCTACACGCCCCAGCATGATTATTAGAATCTCGATACCATCTGATTAGGACTACACACCCCACCATGATTATTAGAATCTCAATATTATCTGATTAGGGCTACAAGCCCAGTATGATTATCATAATCATCAATTGATATTGTATACATGGAATAATAAGTTTTCTTGCTGAGCCTTGGCTCATGGGTGCTATGTGGTGCAGGTAAAGGGAAAGAAAAGCTCACCCAACCTTGAGTGGAGAGCTTAGGTGGCAATGTGTACATATGCGACCGCTTGACCACCACGACCAAGGTGTTTCTCAGAGGAACTAGGGGTTAACCCTATTTTTGCTGCTTAGGTCGGCAGGTTATAATTTTTACACTGTAATGACCATTTTGAATTGTAAATAACTTGTAAACGCTTTTATGGGCCCATGTACAGTTTTATGTTTTAAATAAAATATGTCCTTTCCTTTTGATTGAGATTTTTCACCTTAGCCTATTAATGACACCTAGATGCACATTTATAACCTAATGAATCGTTTAGCGAGTTAAGCACGGTTTAAAGTTTACAGTAATGGTCTTGGAGTAACCAGGGCGTTACAACTTGCTTCATTATTCTGCAGTCTGTCTTGGCCCAATATCAAAGCGTAGTTTGTGTTAAAGCCAAGAATGAGGAACTCCGAGCTGCCCTAAATTTTGCTCAAGAGAATGAGTGGTCCGCCAAAGCTTCCCTGAGTGTTGCTCAAGAGAATGAGCAGGCTGCGAAAGCTGCTCTTACTTCTTCTCAAGAGGGCGAGTGGTTTACAAAGGCCGCCCCGTCCACCTCTCAGGCTTAGAACGTGGAGGCAAGTCGTCGCGCAGATCAGCTTCAGGCCGAAAACGAAGAACTCAAGGTGAAGCTGATCGAGGCTGAGGCCAAGGCCAAGGAGGAAGTTGCCGTGTCCTCGACGCAAATGGAGGATATGCTTTACCGTTGCTGGGCCTTTAACTAGGACAAAAACTTCTCTTTTATGCAGCTCGAGCTGTGGGATCCATACCTTGCTAAGTTCAAGATTTGGTTCTCACAGGAGCCCTCAGAGACCGGCAAATCTTCTAGAGCTGCAGAAGGGGATGGTGAGGAGGTGAACTCTTTGGAGCGAGCTGATGGAGCCCAGTGACTTTATTATTCAACCTTATTATTAATTTTTTATTTTTTGTAACAGTCCTTTGTGACCAAAACAATTGCCTTTGGGCTTAGTTCGAGGTTTTTTCTCCTCGAGATGACAATATACTTTTGAATATATGCTTAACTTGTGATCTATTTGTGTTTCCCCCAGTTTAATATTTTCTCATGTTTATGAATCCTTAGACTCTTGCACATTCGAAATCTTAGGAATTGACTTGTAGATCGAGATAGATTTTATCGATATCTTAGTTGTATCCAAGATTTTGCTTGCTTAGTTGAATCATACCTGTTAAGAATCAGGCCTCGGACCTGGTTATATCTAGGGTTTTTAATAAACTTAATAGCATTATACTTGTTAAGAATTAGGCCTCAGACCTGGTTATATCCAGGGTTTTTAATAAACTTAATAACATTGTACCTGTTAAGAATCAGACCTCGGACCTGGTTATATAAAAGGTTTTTAATAAACTTAATAGCATTACACCTGTTAAGAATCAGACCTCAGACCTGGTTATATCTAGGATTTTTAATAAACTTAATAGCATTGTTCCTGTTAAGAATCAGGCCTCGGACTTGGTTATATCCAGGGTTTTTAATAAACTTAATTTGCGTTAGGTTTATTGAAAACTCGGGCTTTAGAAAGCCGTTGAATAATCAATTTATCCAAACTCCCAAGTCTTTAATCATTATTCGAGTAAGCTTAGGTTTCTCAAAAAATTTCCTCGATTATGTGCCCCCCAAGTAACCAAAACATATAAACGTTCTTGGTTGCTTCTACAATGTGAGCTCATAATAATAAACAAAGAAGTGGTTATTTAATAATCCAACTGTTATGGCTTTTATATGAAAGCCTTACATAAATGGTAGCACTATTGATAGTACTTTCTCAAATGAAGATCATTCCAAGTCTGTGGGATTATTTCTCCACTTAGCCGGGCTAGCTTAAAAGTTCCTTCGCGTAGGACCTTTATAATCTGATACGGTCCTTCCCAGTTTAGACCTAACACACCATCCTTGGGATCTTTATTCGCCAAAAAGACCCTTCGGAGAACCAGATTGCCTAATTTGAGTCTGCGTCCCTTGACTTTTGAATTGAAATAACAAGTGATCTTTTGTTGATAATGGACAAGCTATAATTGCGATGCCTCACATTTTTCTTTGAATAGATCGAGGGATGCACTAAGTAGCTCGTTGTTCTAGCCTTGATCAAATGTCCTTTTTCTGTGAGTAGCCACCATTGCCTCAATTTGAAGCATGGCCTCGCTTCCGAAGGTTAGGGAAAAAGGAGTATGTCCCGTGGATGTCTTATGCAAAGTTCGATAGGCCCAAAGTACTTGTGGGAGATGCTCGAGCCATAATCCTTTGGCTTCATCCAACCCTTTCTTCAGGCTTGCCTTGAGGGTCTTATTTACAGCCTCGACCTGACCATTGGCTTGTGGGTATGCTACCGACGAGAAACTCTTCGTTATGCTGTATCTTTCACAAAAGTCTGTGAAGAGATCACTATTGAACTGTGTTCCATTGTTTGATACAATCTTTTTAGGAAGTCCAAATCGACATACGATATTCTTCACAACGAAGTCCAGGACTCTCTTTGAGGTGATGGTTGCCAGAGGTTCAGCCTCTACCCACTTCGTGAAGTAATTGATCGCCACTACTACATATCAAACTCCTCCCTTTCCCATAGGTAGGGAACCTATCAGGTCAATTCCCCATGCTGCAAATGGCCAAGGGAACGAAATCATGGTTAGCTCGATTGGAGCAGCTTGGGAAACTATGGCGAAACACTAGCATTTGTCACACTTATGAACATACGAGATCGAGTCCTTCGTTAAAATGGGTCAGAAATAGCCCTGCCTCAGTACCTTCAGTGCAAGGTTTGCCCCCCAGCGTGATCTCCATAAAATCCTTTGTGTATTTCTTGTAAGATTGTTTTGGCCTCCTCAGGCAGAACACACTGCAGGAAGGGCAACGAATGACCTCGTCGATATAGGATTCTCTCAACTATTACATACCGTGGAGCTTGATAAAGAAATTTTCTCGCGTCTTTCTTGTCATCAGGTAGTTTTCCAGTCATGAGATATTCCATTATAGGAGTCTTCCATGTCGGTTTTATGTCAATCATTCTGACCTCCACCGTTTCTCCGTTACATTTGGGCTTTCCAAGAACTCCACCGGAACTACATTCAATGTTTCAACCTCTTTGGTGGTAGCAAGTCGAGCCAGAGCATCATCGTTAGAATTCTGCCCATGGGGTATCTATTCAATAGAGCTAAACTCAAATTCAGATAACTCGCCCTTTACCTTATCCAGGTAGGCCGCCATTGATGCCTCGAGCTTGATATTCTCCCATTATCTAATTTACCATAAGTTGGGAATCACTATAGCATTGGATGGCTTTCTCCTTCAGCTCTTTCGCCACCCTTAGCCCTGCCAATAAGGCCTCATACTCTGCTTCATTGTTGGATTCTTCAAACCCAAATCTAAGAGCTGTATGGAACCAATGCCCTTCAGGCGAGATTAAGATTATCCCAGCTCCTGATCCGTTCTCGTTTGACGATCCATCAACGAAGATTTTCCATAATTCCTGCACTGGCTCCCTTATGAGCTCGTCCTAAAAACCAGTGCACTCAATAATAAAATCAGCAAGGCCTTGACTCTTGATTGCTGTTCGTGGAATGTATAATATCTCGAATGGGCTAAGCTCGATGGCCCATTTTAAGAGATGTCCCGATGTTTCAGGCTTCTACAATACCTGCCTTAGAGGGTGGTTGGTTAAGACGTTAATAGAATGGGACTGGAAATATGGTCTGAGCTTTCTGGAAGAAAAAATTAGACAGAATGCCAACTTCTCTACTAGTGGGTACCGTGATTAAGTTCCGAGAAGCCTTTTGCTTACATAATATACTGGTTTTTGCGCCCAGTTTTCTTCTCGAACTAACACGGCACTGATTGCATTTTCTGTCACGGCTAGTTAAAGAAGCAGAGACTCTCCAGACATCAGTTTTGATAGTACAGGGTTTCAACTATATGCATTTTCAGATCGTGAAATGCCTGTCCACATTCTTCGATCCAATCAAATTTCTTGTTTCCCCTGAACAAGTTGTAGAATAGCAGACACTTGTCAGTGGATTTTGAAATGAAACGGTTTAGAGCCACCACCCTTCTAGTTAGGCTTTGAACTTTTTTACGCGACTTGGGTGAAGGCATATCTACAATGATCTGATTTTTTTCTAGATTCGCTTCTATCCCCCTTGTGTTGACTATGAACCCTAGAAATTTTCCAGATGCCACCCTGAAAGTGCATTTCTCGGGATTCAGCTTCTTGTCGTACTTTCCCAAGATGCCAAAACATTCTTCCAGGTCGGATACATGGTTATTGGTAGTCTTTGAATTGATGAGCATGTCATCTACATACACCTACATGTTTCTCCCGATCTGGTTAGCGAACATTTTGTTGACCCACTGTTGGTATGTAGCCCTGACATTTTTCAGAACAAATTGCATAACTTTGTAACAATACACGTTATGCTCAGTCATGAAACTGGTATGCTCTTGGTCTGCAGGGTTCATCGCAATCTAGTTATATCCATAATATGCGTCCATGAAAGACTGAGCTCGTGACCTTCTGTGGCATCTACCAAATAGTCAATCCTTGGCAGTGGGAAATAATCCTTAGGATAAGCCTTGTTGAGGTCGGAGAAGTCAATACAGATTCTCCACTTCCCATTTGGCTTCGGGACCAGCACGAGATTAGCAACCCAGATCGGGTATTTTGCTTCGCTGATAAACCCGCATTTTAGTAGACGAGCTACCTCTTCCTTTAATGCTTCAGCTCATACTTATTAGGAATTTTTTTTTGCCTCAATGGAATTTGATAATAATATTACAACTCTATGCAATAATATTACAAATAAATATAGTTGATTAAATAAGGTTACAACTCTATAACTGAAAGTACAAATCAACAAAATAGAAGAAGAAGAAGAGTAGAAGAATGGAATAGTGAAAAATACAACTCTAAGCAAAAGATTACAAATAAAGTAAAAGTGTTTGGAACACAAGAAAAGATGATTACAAATCTAAACAAAATTACAAGTAAATAAAACAAGAGGAATGAGAAGAAAACCAATAGAGGAAATTGTAAGAACAAAACAAAGAAAACTCTCACTTACATAACCTAAGTGAAGAGTGTTGGGGATCACCAAATTGAACAAGGTTTAAAACCTTTGTCCAAAAGCTTATTTCCCCCTAACTCAAGCACTAAGGGATCTCTCTCAGATATTAGAAAAGCTTTCTGGAATTATCAAGCCTCAAGGTGTTTCTAGCCAAGTGCTCTAATGGATAGAAATGTTGTGTCTTACAAGTGAGCTATAGGCTCCTATTTATAGAGTTTAGAGACACCCTTTGAATTTCAAATTCCACCAACCCCCATGGCTGTTACCAATGTTTAATTGGATTAATATGTAATTAAAAATGAGATTTGGGAGTTATTTGGGTTTTATGAGCCGTTCAACAAAGATTGAAAAAACTGAAAAATTGGTCAGTTTTTTGCCTGTGGCCGCAGCCAGAGACATTAGTGGCCGCGGCCACTAGCCTCTGTCCCACAGGCCGCAGCCACCAACATTCAGTGGCCACGGCCACCGACCATTTTCAGCACTAAAAAATGTGCTGTTTTTCCAAACGGTTCCAAACCCTCCCAAATGATTTTGTAACTCCCAAAACACATTATTGGGGTTAAAATCATATCTCTAACAGCCATATCACATATGGCTTTATGAAATTCATCTCAATATTGTGTAACAACAATTTTACACAATAAAGGGTAATATTTGGAAGTTACAAATTTGTAACACCAAATATGTTACATTATTTGGATATATCTCATATATGTAAATATTGTAACTCTCTATTATATGATACAATATGTGACACACTTTGTCATATTTATTTAATCTAAAACATTATATTATAATATAATATAATATTACATTATATTATAAAATAATATAACAGTACTATCCCCAAAAACCTCCATTTTGGGACTTTGCAGGCACACTCTTGTCCAAGTTTAAGGTATGTATTATTATACTCGGACTGATTCCCACCATATCCTCATATGACCAAGCAAAAACATCCAGGTTCTTCCATAAAAACTCGACCAGCTCCCTCTTCCTTTTGTCTTCAATATTTTTCCCAATTTTTGCAACCCTTGAAGATTCTTTCAGGTTGATGTTTACTTCCTCGAGCTCTTCTATGGCTTTGAGCTCAGACATGTCTTCGCCTACCCATGAATCAATGTCATCACTTTGGGCAACCTCACCATCTTCTTCTCGAAGTTCTACCGTCCCACGAGTGACTTCCATTTCCTGAGACTCCTCACCTCCCTCATTTATGACCATCGCCTGCTGCTCGGGTTGTGATTTTCCCTTCATAGAAATGCTATAGCATTATCTGGCAGCGAGTTGGCTTCCTCTTACTGTGCATATCCCCGAAGTTGAGGGGAATTTCATTGCCATGTGTCAGATCGACGTGACAGATTTGAATGCCATCAACGCGAGTCAGCCCAAAATTGCATTGTATGCGAATGGACAATCGATTACCATAAACTCAAGTATTTTGACAGTTCGTGACTCTTCTCCCAATGTCACCACTAGTCCGATTGTCCCTATGGCCGCTGTTCCTTCACCCAAAAACCTGTACAGAATCATTGAGGTCGCCTTCAAATTGGATACGGACAATCCCATTTTTTCCAGAGTGGACCTGAAAAGTAAATTTACGGAACTTCCGTTATCCACCAGTATTCTCCGTACCCTTTGGTTGGCGAGCTGCACGGTTATCACCAGCGGATCATTGTGTGGGAATTGGACGTGGCTAGCATCCTCTTCTGTGAAAATGATTGGTTGTTTTTCCAACCGATGTTGCTTAGATAACCGCTGCTTCGAGAAACGCCATTATGAGCCTTCAACTCATTGACATGCCTCTTTTGGGCCCCGCTGCTCATGCCCACCAAATGAGGTCCTTCGGCAATAGTAGTTATATCTCCTCCTATTATTGGGGGAGGATCGACCTAGTTCATTTGAGCTCCAAATTGGCCTACCAGAGCTTCAGACACTGACTGAGAATTATGCCTGATAGTTTGATTGGGAATTACCCGATTTCGGGCGTACTGGGCCAATGGTCCAGCTCAAATGAGAGTCTCAATTTCATTCTTCAGTTGCCGACAATCATCAGTATTATGACCAATGTCATTGTGGAATCAGCAAAATTTTGAAGGATCTCTGGTGCCTTAAAGGTTCTGGCTTCTTTCATGAGAGGCGATTAGAATTTTCCAGAAAGATACGCTCTCGAGTGTTTGTTAGGTCGGTATAGGTGGCGTAAATGGGCTTGAATTTCTCCACAGACTTGTTCTTCTTCGTCCCGCTCTAGTCGCCCTCACCATTCCCCTTCCTCTTGTTATTTCCCCCTTGGTTATTCTGGGTAACAGGTTGAGTCGTAGCTGTAACATCTGTCACCGCTCCAATGGGTTGGACAGGGGCCTGGCTGGTTCCTGCGACAGAAGCTCGTGCCTTTTCTAGGTTTATCCACTCCTGAGCTCATGCTATAAATTTTTCTATGCTTTTTACTCCTTTTCTTTATAGTTCTTGCCACAGGTCGCCCCCCACGAGGATTCCCGTTCTCATTGCCATGAACTTGGAGCTGTCATCAGCGTCCTTAGCTCGTGCAGCAACATTGACAAATCTTCTCAGGTATGCTTTCAATGTCTCGCTAGGTTGTTGCTTTACGTTTTCCAATGAATCGGCTTCAACACGAGCTGCCCATGAAGCTCAGAATGCTCTTTTAAACTCAGAGGAAAATTTCTTCCACGAGCTTATCGAATGCTTCTTGTATTGTTTAAACCACTGCTTGGTAGGTCCGACCAGAGTTGCAGGGAACAAATACATCTTAGATTGAGCCCAACATTGTTAGCCATCATCATGGTATTAAACATCCCGAGGTGATCAGACTGATCTGCGTTACCATCAAACGTCGACATGTGCAGCATCCTAAAGCCAATAGGATATGTTGCCGCTGCAATGTTTGGAGCAAAAGGTTCGAGCTCCTCCTTTGAGTCGCAATCGTCATTTCCCTTCCAAGATAAGAGTCTTTTCACTTGCTCTTCCATCAAAGCTAGTCTTTCAAGGGTTTGGTCCCTAGGTTAGCTGGGGGTTGTTCAACAACTCCCATCCTATTATACACATTTGATGGGTTGTTGTCCCTCCAAGTTCGAGCTTGGTTAGGTGGGACATTCCCATTGTCGCATACAATGGACGAACCTCCCTCATGCTGAGTATAGCTAACATCCTCATTCCGAGCTGGATACCTTCTTTGTGAGTTCAAATGATCGTGCAGGTCGGGATGTGGATCATATCGAGGACTTTGTGCTGAACTCAAGTGATTTCTCAGGCCACTCTCGGACCTACCTCCATGCTGGTCTCCGTCCAGTAACTTCCATTTGCAAAACTTATGGCTTGCGGTTAAGATCGAGGACCTGGATTATCAACACGCGTCCGTGGAGTGTAAGTATTTACAAACGGGGGAGGATTCTCCTACTGTTCCCATGATCTGGAACATCTCGTTGTGGGCGATGTGGTGTTGGATGTCTTACAGGTGATAGAGGGTGCCTTATTGGCGAGGTTATCCTCGTTCCATCAGGGCGGACAAAATTAGCCTGCCTTTCTGCTATTCCAACTTCCCTAGTTCTCTATGCCTGGGGCTCTGACCGTGGCACAGAGGGATTTGCTGGAGCATTTTTCCTTCGTGAGCTTGTCCAGCCCCTCCCCGGGGGTTGTTATGGGCATTTCTGGGAATCTGTGAAGAGGGCACAAAGTTTGGGGTTGCAGCCCTAACCAATCGACCGGCATGATGATGATGACCCCTGTGATGATTATTGGGCGGAGCACTCCGCTGGCTTTGCCCTGAAGGCACATAACTCGGAGTAGCGGTTTTGACAGAACGATTCAGTTTAGACCAGTTATTCCTGTGGGACTTATGAGACCCACTTTTCCTCTTTCCAACATTATTGTCGGTTGTAAGAGGGGGTAACCGAGCCAAGACCTCCTCAATCTGCCTAATTTTCCTAGCAAGATGGTTCCTTAACTGGGCGATTTCCATCTCGACGGAAGTCAAGTATCCTGGATTAGGATTTGGTGGTAGTGATGCTGAACTCCCAGCGTCGTCCTGACCCACCGGTTGTTTTCCCTAGCATTGCTGAACATCTGGGCCTCTTTCATTGGGAACAGTGGCATGATGGGCTTCCTATCCACCAGGCTGTTCCATATATTTATCATGTATTGATCGAGTGAGCACCATGATGAAAGTCGACTGAAACTTGCGAAACACTAATTTACTCTCAATGAAAGCACCAAATTGTTGACACGGTTTTTTGCCAACAGTGTATAAAGAAATTAAATAGATAGATTAGTGCTAGATTATAAACCATAATGAAATAGTAAACACTCTCTCGAACACGCCTAACTTTTACGTGGTTCAGTGGTTAAAATCCACATAGTCCACGAGTCAATATTATTACTTTCTCTCTCAATTTCTGCAGAGTTTGGTAATACAAAAATAGCCGTCCCCCTTCCTGTCCAATATTCCTAGTATTTATAGGGGAATTCCATGGACAGGTTTGGGTAACCGCGTGAATAAAGAAGGTATATAATTAATACAGATTATTCCCATTTACATTGGGATATGATCTGATAACAGAATAAACATGCTCCTGCTATCTCGGATAATAAATTATAGATATGTGGTACAGCCTGGGCATTAATGAGCGTATAAAGAGTCTCCAAATCTCTTGGGATCCTTCAGTATGCGTTCTGTCTAGGTTCTCACGAGTTTAATGTCTCACCCGAGCTCGTTTTTAACGACTATCTGAACCCTAGCTCGTAGTAAGCTCAGAGCGCCCAAAGTTGGATGTATCGTGCTATTGAACCCCAAAACTCAGGCTATTCACATCACTGTTAGCCAGATATTCTACTTGGCTATTTTTCCATACATTCATCTGCCAGCTGTACCCAAGCTGAGTAATTGAACTCGTGCTAATTTTAGGGTACAACACACCTATTTCATCAATGAATATAAATGATAATTATGAATTATTTATTATTGTGCAAATCATCGATTTAATTAGACATCTTATTCCAACCACAATTAAGTGAAACATATATGTGAATTATACTTAGCTAGATAGTAGTAGTAGTAGCTTGTAGTATTTTAGTTTTCGTGATTATTGGTTCAAGCCGAGATTTAGTTGGAAACTCGTAGAAATAGTTATAGATTTTATAAGTTTAACCTATAGTTTAGAAATATTAATTTTAACATAAGGTTTGATTAATATAGCTGGTCCTAGAAATATTATTTATTATAACCTAAGGTTTAGATAAAATAATTAAGAACGTGACACTTGTCACATGCTTGTTTATTAGGGATTTAAGGATTTTAGATGAATAAATTAATAAATGATAGATCTAGAAGGTCTAGATACTTCCAGCAGATGTTAGGATCAAGTTTTATTCAGTCAAAGATGTTTTAACAAACTTCAAGTGTGTTGAAAATGTGCAAAAACGTGTTTAAAATATCAGCGTATGCCGATATATCACAGCTATAGGGGCTGATACATCGCCTAAGGTTGATACGGAAAATACGTTGACTTCACACGAACGAAACCACGAAGGCTCGGGATATAGGGACATGCGATATATCACCTATAGGGGGCGATATATCGGCTGCCTTTATGTATTTTTGAAACTTTGTGGAACCGAATTAGAAATAGCCTCAACAACTTAGACTTGCCTTGAACGTTTTTGACCGAGTTTGGGCATTTGTTGAACAGATAATTCAAATTTATTCAATTACTATTCATTTATTTATTCTTTTTAAAAGGGTTAGTTTCACTCCTTGAACTCTATAACAATGACCTAGTACTCAGCCATTTCATTCATTATTCATGCATTCTTCAGAGCCTCAAAGCTGTTAAGTTTATTTTAGAGAGAAAACACTAGGGTTTTGGGATTAAAGGCTTTTCAATCTAAGCATTTCTAAACATTTGGGAAGTAAGATAGAGTGATATTTCGGTATTGAGGTGTAGATCGAAGTTCTAGTCTATCCAATGTATTCTTATCCTCAGGTTTAGTTCATTATAGTTTTTTTATTTTCTTTCATTTTCTTCCAGATCCTAACTTGTTATTATGGCTTTTGGTTAGGTGTTTAAGTTTCTTGAAACTTAAGGTTTTCAGTAAGTTTCCATCTTGATGGTTTAGATCTCCTTATCATCTCCATTTCTTTAGGAAACTTATGATTCCTACTGTTTGATTTTAGGAGTTTTCAATCCCGTTCTTGTCTCCAATATCCTAGTTTTTGGTAAGGAAAATAGGTTAGATTGCATGTGTTATGATATGTTTATATGCTATGTTATGCTTATGTATATATGTATGTATATGTTTTATGTTGTAGTCACTTGGGAAATATAGTTGCTTAGATAGAAAATGAATCCCAAGATTTTTATCATTATCGTAGATTGGAGTTATGATTAAACCTACTCGATTAGTAGACAGAGGACCTAGATGGTTTATCATATACTATTTTATGATCCAACCTACCTTGATTAGTAGACAGAGGACCTATATGGTTTTATCACATACTACGGTAATGAGTTAATGAACATTAATATTGTAGTCCTATGTTTTTATGATTTACACTTTTACCTCATATGTTTTATAGTATATGTTTTTAGTAGATTTTCCTTGCTGGGCGTTAGGCTCATTCCTTTTATTTTAGATGGTGCAGGAAAATAAGCTTGGAAGGCGGGACAGATTCATGGCAGCTTTAGCATGTGTATTGGGAGATGATTGATTGAATGGATTGGTGGAAAAGATCGAGGATAAAATTTATATTTTGAGTCTTTTTAATTTATGTATTTATTTTTCCGCATTTAGTATTTGAACAATTAATTAAAGGTTTATGTTTTCTTTATGTTTTTATGTAATAACAATGGGATCCTGTATTTTGGATTTTTATAATAAAGTTCTATTATTTTATGTATGTATTCCAAAATAATAGTTATGATTAGTAGTTTTAATGGTCCGAGGTCTTAGAAATAGTCGGGTCATTATAGTTGGTATCAGAGCCCACGGTTCATATGCATGAAGTTCTTTTTGATACACATGCAAAAGCTCTGAATCTAACCGCCAATGTAAGTGTTTAAGTTGTGATTATTATGTTTATGTTAATTTCTAAGGTTTTAGTCATTATATTTTCAGTCAAAATGAATGGAGCTTTAACCTATCATGATATCCGAGCCATTAAGGCATTGAAAATGATTAGAGAACCAAGGAATACAATAGGAGTGCTAGAAACAATCACTCAATGATTGATCCTATTTCACAAGGAGATAGTTCACCTTTAAACCACTAAGCAAATTATGATGAGATCCATGGAACAATATGTCTTAGTAATTAGGCTTTTTAAGGATTTTCCTACTATAGTTTCAAAATTATAAGAATTGTGGGAGACTATGGATGATGAAGATGATTTACCAGTAGCCATGAGATATTATTTTCTTATACATAGGTTTACCTCTAAGTTTGAGTTTCAATTCACTAATGAACAAAAGCATAATATCTTAAGGAATATTCCCCGAGGTAGTTTCGAGGCATATAGTAATGATGATTATGAAGAAATAGATGATGATATGTTAGATGAATGGTCAAATGTAGAAGATACTGATTTTTAAAGATTTACCCTAGTTATTATTAGTATAGTTTCTTTATTTATTTTGAATTTGTGATTGTAATAAGTGAAAATCTTTTTCCAAATGAATAAAGTTATTATTTTTGAATGGTATGTATGAGTATGATTTTTCTACAATCACAATAAATTTAGAATAAATTCAATAAATAATGACTACGTTCGGTGAGGGTGGATACAAATCAATGGATCAGGTTCTGTATTGAGAGTTTAGGGGGCCATAGTAGTGGGAATGATTTTATTGATCCCAGCCCTCCCTCAATATGGTTAACTTTGGAACAACGACAAGTTTTGTGCTTGAGAATTAAGTCATATAGGGTGGTTAGAAACAGACTTAGAAAATAATAAAAATGGCTTATTGTTCTAAGTATAGAAACACACCCTAATTTATAAAGATGACTTGCATAATTTTTTCATGAGAAATCATAACTTATAGGTCCGACTTATGTTTACTTAGACTAAGTTTTGCATTAGAACCTATTAGGGTAAGTTCTAATGTGTTTCCTCAAATGTAAGAACTTTGCAAAAGATGTCGCTACTAAGGTCTGCACGCACGAATGGCAATGCCTCCAGCACCGCCAACGAGACTAACGAAGCACCTCCAGTCCGAAGAAGGGGAACGTGCTACTACTGCTGCTGCCAGTGGACAAAACTGCTGAAATTATCCGGCTACGTTAGCAAGTAGAAGAATCAACGCAACAACAATGACAACAGCCACAGCCGCAGCCTCAGTCGCAGCCTCAGTCGCAGCCTCAGCCTCAGCCAGCGGCTCAAGCACCCCAGCAAGTAGGATATTCATATGGGGGATGGCTGATGGCGAACTACGCACCCTATTCAGCTTAGTACATGGAACCAGTCTATGAGCATTTTCGGAAGTGACACACTCGTATATCTCGTTAGGAATGATAGAGAACTAGACAAACCTTGTGAAAGATTTAGAAATAGGTTTGTTACAGAACTGCCTTCAGGCGAAGTTGTTCTATCATCACAAATAGTACGAGGAGTATCGATCAAAGTCGAGGGCACAGAGATAGAAGGAGACCTAATAGAGCAAGAGATAAAGGACTTCGACATAATATTGAGCATGGAATGGCTAGCAAGGCATGGCGCAACCATCAACTGTAGATGCAAGCAAGTGACATTCGAAACTCCTGATGGTCAGAAACTATGATTTATGGGAAGGGTTTCAGGACTACAGACATCGCTTATCTCATCTCTCAAAGCTCAGAGGATGATAGAGAAAGGATGTCACACGTTCTTAGAAAGCATCACAGATGTGGCACAAGAAACACAATTAAAGGTTGGAGATGTCCGCATTATAAAGGAATTCCCAGAGATATTTCCTGACGACTTACCAGGGTTACCGCCTACTCGGGAAATTGACTTCATATCGAACTAGTATTGAGAACCGAGCCTATCTCAAAGGCACCATACCGGATGGCACCTACCAAACTCAAGGAGTTGAAAACGCAGTTGCAAGAACTCTTAGACTTAGGTTTCATCAGACCAAGCCATTCGCCATGGGGAGCACCGGTTCTATTTGTGAAGAAGAAGGATAGAAGCATGCAAATGTGTATTGATTACCATGAGCTAAATAAGGTGACAATTAAGAACAAGTACCCACTACCTCGGATCGATGACTTATTTGATCAACTCCGAGGAGCGACCGTATTTTCAAAGATTGATCTACGGTTCGGTTATCACTAGATCAAGGTACGGGAAGAGAATATACGAAAGATAACTTTTAGAACTCGATATGGACATTACGAGTTTCTAGTTATGTCTTTTGGTCTTACCAACGCTCCAGCCACATTTATGGATTTAATGAATCAGGTCTTCAAGGATTACTTAGACAAATTCATCGCAGTATTCATTGACGATATTTTGGTGTACTCCAAGGATGAAGTCGAGCATGAAACACATTTAAGATTGACCATGCAGCGATTAAAGGAGCACCAACTCTACGCCAAGTTCAAGAAATACAAATTTTGGTTATTGCAAGTAGCGTTCCTTGGCCATATAGTATCCAAAGACAGAGTTGCTGTAGACCCAACTAAAGTAGAGGCTGTGAAAGATTGGCCAAGACATAAGAATGCGTCAGATGTGAGAAGTTTTCTCGGGTTAGCAGGCCATTATCGGAGATTTGTAGAAGGCTTTTCTAAGATAGCCACTCCGTTTACTAACCTGACCCGGAAACAACAAAAGTTCAACTTGACGGATAGATGTCAAGAGAGCTTCCAGTTGCTAGAGGATAAGTTATGCTCAGCACCAGTACTTTGTATACCGACACCCAACAACAAGTTTGTAGTATAATGTGATGCATCGAAGCAAGGTTTGGGTTGTGTGCTGATGCAAAATGACAAAGTGATAGCCTACGCCTCAAGGAAGCTGAAGGAATATGAGCAACGCTATCCAACACACAATATGGAGTTGTCAGCAGCGGTCTTTGCATTGAAAATCTAGCACCACTATCTTTTTGGAGAACGGTGTGAAATTTATACGGACTACAAGAGCTTAAAATATTTCTTCACGCAGAAGGAGCTCAACATGAGGCAGCGCAGGTGGTTGGAACTAGTAAATGATTATGACTGGGAATCCTATACCACCCAGGAAAAGCTAATGTAGTTGCAGATGCGTTGAGTCGGAAGAGTTACGGAAATCTAGCAGCATTATCTGGAATAGAAAAGACACTACAACAAGAGCTTATTAATGTAGAAATAGAACTAGTCAGGGGTCAATTGGCTAATTTGTCCATCTGATCGAGTTTACTAGAAGATATACGGATTAGACAAGGACATGATGACACATTAGTATCGCATATGGCTACAGTCAAAGAAGGCAAGACTACAGATTTCTCTATATTAGGACAGGGGTTCTTGAGATATAAGGGTCGGGTGTACGTGCCGAATGATTATGGAATTAAGATGAAGATTTTAGAAGAGGCACACACTACCCCATACTCAGTTCACCCGGGGTCGACCAAGATGACTCACGACCTTAAGGCACTATATTGGTGGTCAAGAATGAAGAAAGACATAGCAGAATATGTGTCCAAATGCCTAGTATGCCAGCAAGTAAAGGCAGAACATCAGTGACCTGCAGGCTTTTTACAACTGCTTAGTATACCGAAATGGAAATGGAAGACATAGCCATGGAATTCATGACAGGATTACCACGAACAAATAAGCAACACGACTAGGCTTGGGTTATGGTAGATAGACTCACCAAGTCAGCTCACTTCCTACCTGTCAAGACTACGTACACTACCGACCAGTACGCAGACATTTATGTTCGAGAAATAGTACGACTGCATGGAATCCCTAAGACCATAGTATCAGATAGAGGATCAGTGTTTACATCGAGATTTTGGGGAAGCTTGCAGCAAGCCATGGGTACCAAGCTAAGTCTTAGAATGACATTTCATCCTCAGACCGATGGTCAGTCCGAGCGTACCATACAGATGTTAGAAGATATGTTGTATGCTTGTGTACTAGAGTTCGGAGGATACTTACTCCACGATCCTCCGAAGTCTTGTACACAAGCGCGCAACATATCTTCTAAAATCTGTATGGTACGCTCGGACTGACCGTCGGTCTGAGGATGAAATGTCGTACTAAGACTTAGCTTGGTACCATTGCTGCAAGCTTCCCCAAAATCTAGATCTAAACACCAATCCTCTATTGGATACTATGGTCTTAGGGATTCCATGCAGTCATACAATTTCTCGAACATAAATGTCTGCGTATTTGTCGGCAGTGTACATAGTCTTGGCAAGCAAGAAGTGAGCTGATTTGGTGAGTCTATCTACCACAACCCAAGCCGAGTTGTTTGCTTATTTGTTCGTGGTAATTCTGTAACGAAGTCCATGGCTATGTCTTCCCACTTCCATTCTAGAATACTAAGTGGTTGCAATAAGCCTACAGGTCGTTGATGTTTCGCCTTTACTTGCTGGCATACTAGGTATTTGGACACATAATCTGCTATGTCTTTCTTCATTCCCAGCCACGAATATAGTGCCTTAAGGTCGTGAGTCATCTTGGTCAACCCCGGGTAAACTGAGTATGGGGTAGTGTGTGCCTCTTCTAAAATCTTCATCTTAATTCCATAATCATTCGACATGCACACCTATCCTTTATATCTCAAGAACCCCTGTCTTGATATGGAGAATTCCATAGTCTTGCCTTCTTTGACTGCAACCATATGCAATACTAACGTGTCATCTCACCTTTGCTCGATCCATATATCTTCTAATAAACTCGACTTGATGGACAAGTTAGCCACTTGACCCTTGACTAGTTCTATTCCGGCATTAATCAGCTCTTGCTGAAATGACTTTTCTATTCCAGATAATGCTGCAGGATTTCCGTAACTCTTCCGACTTAACGCATTTGCAACTACATTCTCTTTTCTTGGGTGGTATAGGATTTCACAATCATAATCCTTTACTAGTTCTAACCACCTACGTTGCCTCAAGTTGAGCTCCTTCTGCGTGAAGAAATATTTTAAGCTATTGTGGTTCGTATAAATCTCACACCGTTCTCCATAAAGATAGCGACGCCAGATTGTCAATGCGAAGACCACCGCTACCAACTCCATATCGTGTGTTGGATAGCGTTGCTCGTATTCCTTCAACTTCCTTGAGGCGTAGGCTATCACTTTGTCATTTTGCATCAGCACACAACCCAAACCTTGCTTCGATGCATCACATTATACTACAAACTTGTCATTGGGTGTCGTTACACAAAGTACTGGTGCTGAGCATAACTTATTCTTGAGCAACTGGAAGCTCTCTTGACATCTATCCGTCAAGTTGAACTATTGTTGTTTATGGGTCAGGTTAGTAAGTGGAGTGACTACCTTAGAAAAGCCTTCTACAAATCTCCGATAATAGCCTGCTAGCCTGGGAAAACTTCTAACTTCTGACGCATTCTTAGGTCTTGGCTAATCCATCACAGCCTCTTTCTTAGCTGGGTCTACTGCAACTCCATCTTTGGATACTATATGGTCGAGGAACGTTACATGCGAAAGCAAAAATTCACACTTCTTGAACTAGGCATAAAGTTGATGCTCCTTAAGTCGCATCATAGTCAATCTTAAATGTTCCTCGTGCTCGACTTCGTCCTTGGAGTACACCAAAATATTGTCAATGAACACTAGGATGAATTTGTCTAAGTTATCCTTGAAGACCTGATTCATTAAATCCATAAATGTGGCTGGAGCGTAGGCAAGACCAAAAGACATAACTAGAAACTCGTAATGTCCATATCGAGTTCTAAAAGCTGTCTTTGGTATATCTTCTCCTCGTACATTGAGCTGGTGATAACCGGACCGTAGATCAATCTTTGAAAATACAGTCGCTCCTCCGAGTTGATCAAATAAGTCGTCGATCCAGGGTAGTGGGTACTTATTCTTAATTGTCACCTTGTTCAACTCGCGGTAATCTATACACATTCGCATGCTTCCATCCTTCTTCTTCACAAATAGAACCGGTGCTCCCCATGGAAAATGACTTGGTCTGATTAAACCTAAGTCTAAAAGTTCTTGCAACTGCGTTTTCAACTCATTGAGTTCTATAGGTGCCATCCGGTATGGTGCCTTTGAGATAGGCTTTGTTCCCGGTACTAGTTCGATTGTGAAGTCAATTTCCCGAGTAGGCGGTAACCCTGGTAAGTCGTCAGGAAATATCTCTGGAAATTAATTTATAATGCGGACGTCTCCAACCTTTAGTGGTGTTTCTTGTGACACATCCATGACGCTTGCTAAGAATGTGTGGCATTATTTCTATATCATCCTTTGAGCTTTGAGAGATGAGATAAGTGGTGTCTGTAGTCTTGAAACCTTTCCCATAAAACATAATTTCTGACCGACAGGAGTTTTGAACGTCACTTGCTTACATCTACAATCGATGGTTGCGCTATGCCTTGCTAGCCAATCCATGCCCAGTATGACGTCGAAGTCCTTGATCTCTAACTCTATCAAGTCTCCTTCTAGTACTGTGCCCTCCATTTTGATCGGTACTCCTCGTACTATTCATGTGATAGGACTACTTAATCCGAAGGCAATTCTGTCACAAACCTAGTTCTAAATCTTTCATAAGGTTTGTCTAATTTCTCTATCATTACTAACGAGATATACGAGTGTATTGCTCCCAAATCAAACAATACTGAACATATATTATCGAGGATAGGAATCTGACCTGTGACCACTTTGTTACTAGCTTCGGCTTCTCCCTAGGTCAAGCTAAAGACTCTGGCTGAAACCATCTTGTTGTCCCTCTTTTCTTCTTGTTTGAGTTGTGGACATTCCTTCTTCCGATGACCTTCCTGGCCACAATTGTAACAACCTATGGTGTTTGCACGACACTCTCCAGGATGTCTTTTCTGGCACTTGGAGCACCGAGGGTATTCTACATAAACTGACCTATTATTTCCAATGCTATTTCGTGCTCTTTTGTCACCATCGGCTTGCTTATTATCAGGATGCTTTATTTTCTGCCCATTATTATTATGCTGGTGGCTGTTGTTGTTTCTACCATTTTGAGTCTGATTCTGCTGCCTGGGTGTAGACTTGCTGACGGCCTCCTTACAAAAACTAAAATACTACAAGCTACTACTATCTAGTTAAGTAAAATTCCGAGACGCTACAGAAGATCATCAATTTGAATTTTGAATTTAAAATTTAAATCTTGAAATATGGTTGTCATCTTTTCCTTAAAAAGATAAATTTCTTTATTTTGTAGAAGATTGATTTTAATTAAATAATTAAATAAAAGAAAAATACAATATCCCTCAAAAGGTTGTTGTAGTCCACACACGACACAGTCCACGGACTGTGCCATGCGTGTATGACTACACTAATATTGTATGAGTGCTGTTTTTATTTTATTTATTTAATTATTTAATAATTTAAAAATAAGTTTTTTCAAATTTGGTAAGCTAACTATTTACCTAAATTAATTCCTATCATCATTATGATTTTATTATATTATTATTAGGAATAATAAGGTAATATAAATCTCTCTCTATATATGATATAGAAGAAGAGAAATACAATATACAATACACAATAGAAAAACAACACAATTCAGAATAGTTATCAGAATTTTTGTCAGACAAAAACTATTTCTTCTTCTTCATTCTAGCCATTCTCAGACCATAATCCAAGTTCTCAGGTGTTGAGAAATACTTGTGATTCCTAAAATTGCAAACCCATGTTCTCTATGTGCCTACACACATTTTGAGGTGTAGAGAACACTCCGGAAGATCATGGTTTGAGTGCTCAAAGCTTTGGATTGGAAGATCAAAAAATATACAAAAAGACTCAATGACACTTGATAGGCTTCAAGAGGTAATTGTTTATGTTCTTGATTTTTTTATGTTTATATGTTATATATAAATATATTGTATATTTATATATATATGTTGCATGATTGATAATATTGTATGTTAATTTTTCTAGATGTTTTCTTGTTCATAAAAATTGTTTATATGAGTGATGAAAAATAATTTTTGTTGTGTAAACAATGGGCCCACCACACTCGTTTTCGCTGCGTGCTCTGAATGTTTTTCCAAAACTCCGCCCCTACCCAATCCCGCAAATGGGGATACCATTGCATGGGATTTCTGTGCAACAACACTCTTACTCCATGTCTCGTCCCCTATGTAACACCCTACTACCCAGGGACCGTTACTTAGTGTATTTTAAACTGTGATAAACTCGCTATCTGAGTCATCTGGCCATAATTGTGTAACTAAATGTGATTAACGATTTAGTGTTAAAAATTTTGGTCAAAGATACAACGTTTCACTAAAACGTTTACTGTATACATTGGGATCCCAAAATATATTTTTAAGGTTAATTACAATAAAAGATTTACAACCAACCGACCTAAGCGACAAAATAGGGTTTAACCCTAGTTCCTCTTTAAACCCTCAACCGTGGTGGTCGAGCAGCGACATGTGTACACATCGTCACCTAAGCTCTCCAACTCAAGGATGGTCCAGCTTTCTTTTACCTTTACCTGCACCACATAGCACCCATGAGCCGAGGCTATCAAGAAAACTCAAACACATGCTCATAAGCAGTTAATAACATGTCATCAAATCATAATATGCATGCCTAGCAGTAATAACCCTATTCATGCATGCAAGAAAGTCCAAATAAATTATTATGGGGTCCTGCGCCCTGTGTAGATGACTGTCAATTCAATCTGGGGTCCTGTGCCCTAAATAGATGACTATCAAGTTAATCTGGGGTCCTGCGCCCTAAATAGATGACTAATGAGTCTATCTCTGGGGACCTGCGCCCGAAATAGATGACTAATGAGTCTATCTCTGGGGACCTACGCCCTAAGCCATGTAACTTTCCAGTCACCTGAGCCTTTTAGCCCTGGACTGAGTAACTAGCCTTAGACTAGTCATGCACTTTAGTTTTCTTCGACCAATGGGTTGGTCAAGCATTTGATGCTCATGTTGATTAGATCTAATCATTTCGGCTATGTGTTCAATGCACTAATGCCACTCTTGACTCGTAAGTCAATTCCATACGACCATTGCTTAGTACTATTGTCGATAATGACTAGTAAGTCAGAGCTTCACGACCAGTACTAAACACCATTGGCGTTTCTGACTGATAAGTCAGTGCCACTCACAAGTAATCAATGCAACCAGGCATATATCACATGTCAAATATCCAAATATAAGGCATTCAGCATGCTTACTCAATGATCACAAATGTAATCATAATCCTTCACATTTACAAAGACTCAAGCTCTGATCAGTTCCATATTTCACATTCATGCCTTGCCATAATCACATGTATCGCATGCATCACATGCATCACATACTTGGTGAAGTTTTCTTACCTTTGGTCCAAGCACAGGTTACCAATAAACGACCCTCAAGCATGATCTTGTTCCAAGCCCCTAGCGATAACCTAGTCACAACCATAATATAAAATCCCATAAAAAATGAGTAAATCCTAGTCTCCAGGACTTCAAATCCTACCCAACTGGGTGGTAGGATCAATCTCAAGCCCTTAGAGTTAAGTTCCCATGACTAAAAACCAAATCTGGGCAAAACTACACAAGCGGGTTGCGACTTGGCCCTCAGGGTCACGACTTAGCCCTCTTGAGTCGTGCCGCGCCCCCCAGGAAAACTCCTCCTGGGTCTGGGTTCTTCCAGGTCGCGACTTGCTAGAACAAGGTCGCGACTTGCTAGAACAAGGTCGCGACTTGCTAGAACAAGGTTGCGACTTGACCATGAATTCAGCCATTTCCTACGTTTTTTCCCACTTAAAATCCTCCAAGATCCTATCCAAACATATCCAAATCTCAAAAAAAAAATTCCCAAACATCCTAATTTCCCAAAACCATCAAAACCCAAGTCCCAATCAAATAAAAAACTCATCAAAACTTAAAATCCAATCAAAGCTTAAAAACTAAAAAACTTAAAGCTTAAAACTTGGATTACCTCTGATTGAGTCGTTTCCCAAATAAATCCTCTGGCTAATAAGCTTCTAATCTTCCCTAGAATCGCTATGCCTCGATCCTTGCCTAAATCAGAGTCCTAAAACTCGAGTTTCCTTCGAAAATGCGAACAGGTGTCGAAAAGGGAACGAGAGAGAGAGAGAACGTTCTTTTATAATTCTGACAAGTTACTTGAGCTTAAGTAACCTCAAGCAAATCCTACTGCTCGAGGTTCCAAAAATGCCCCTGGGGTAAAAAGTCAAAATTCTCAGAATTTTCCCCTGATCTCACTAACTCCCAATATATCATCAAATAATCATTCCCGTTACCCAATAACTCGGTAATGTGCTAAATACCCAATATACCTCTTGACTCACCCTGAGTCAAATTTTGGTCCTGTCGTGACTTTCCCACTAGCTCGCTCCCTAGGATCGTCTTATTCCAAGTAACCCAAACATAACCATATAATAATGTAGTACCACACACATACCACATATATGCCAAATATACCCATAGCAGGCCAAATTATGAAAATTTCCCAATTAAACAAATATGGGCCCACATGCATATTTAATACACCAAAACATGCATATCAAGTCATATTATAATATTACTCACATAATCACATATTAATGCATATAAATATCACATAATAACATAATTCCATAGTTTGCCATCCTGGTCCCCTAATCAAGGCCCTAAGCCTTATTAGGAAATTTTTGACGTTACAACTACCCCTCCTTACAGAAATTTTGTCCTCGAATTTTTTTCTGAATAGCTCAGAATATCAATCCTGCATATCTGATTCCAGTTTCCAGGTCGCTCCTCGACCTTACTGTTTCTGTATAATACCTTAACTCAAGGTATAACTTTGTTTCTCAGAATCTTGTTCTTTCTGTCTCATATCTGGACTAGCTATTCCTCACAGGATAACTTAGCCTATAATTCCAGATCCTCATAACTCAACACATGAGTCTTGTCTAACACATGTTTTCTCAACATGGAAATATGAAATACATTGTATATGACCGACTGTGCCAAAGCTAAGGCCAATCCATAGGCAACCTGACCGATCCTACCCAGGATTTCCAACGGTCCTACTAATCTAGGGCTCAACTTGCCCTTATCTCCTCACCCATTTCCATGGTGAGATTCTAAGGAAGATACAGTCTTCCACTTGGAACTCCATGTTCCTGCACTTCAACTTAACATAACTTTTCCATTCACTCTGAGAAGCAAGCATCTGAGCTCTAACCTTTTTAATAGCCTCAATGGTTCTCTAAACTACCTCAGGACCCAATTATAACGTCTCACCCATCTCATCCCAGTGAATGGGTGATATGCATTTCTTACTGTACAACATCTCATAAGGTGTCCTTTCCAATAACTGGATAACTCCCTTTGATTTAACATCAATCTGAGGATAATAAACTGTACTAAATTCCAGCTGTATACTCATCGTCTTCTACAACTTTCCCCAAAACTTGGAAGTAAAAGCAGGGTCCTCATCTATTAAGACAGACCTCGAATTCCATGAAGGCATACTACCCCTCTCACATAGAGGCCTGTATACTAATCAACTGTATTACTCGTCTTTACTGATAAAAGTGAGCTAAATTTGTATACTTGTCCATAATGACCCGAACCGAATCATGTTGGCCCACTATCCTGGGCAGCCCTACCACAAAATCCATCACGATGTTTCCTTACTTCTACTATGGAATACACAAAGGTTGTAATGGCCTTACTGGTTTTTCTGCTACTCTGTCTTGACCTATTAACAGGTTAGGAACTTTGCCACATATTTAGTCATGTCCCTCTCCATCCCAGGCCACCAATATAAAGCTTTTAGAACTTGATACATCTTCATGATGCATGGATGAAGAGAATAAGAGGTAGTATGAGATTCATTTAGAACCTCCCATTTAATTTCAGTGTCCATTGGATCCCAAATCTGATCCCTATACCTCAATAAACTCATACCTGACACTTCATAGTCCTTAGCTAATCCAGCTAAGAAATTCCCCTCAATTCTTCCCATTTGTGGTTCTTTCAACTATTTTCCTTTAATCCTCTATGAAATGGTAAACTCAAATGTAATGTTGGCCACCTGGCCAACTCTGCTCTGGTTCTGGTCATACCCTTCAAATAACATAATGCATAAATAATCACCTTTTCCTGTCAATGATGTGTCATAATAACCTACAAACTGGTTCTGATTTGTAAGAAGACTCAGAACTCTTCCACAAAGCACATGTAATATCCTGCCCGTCCAAGGAAACTCCTACCCTCTAAGGAGTTCCTTGGTCTTTTCCAATCTCCAACTGAAAGTATACCATAATACCGTCAATCAAGACGATCACAAACCTATTCAAATAATCTCTGAATAGCTTGTTCATCTGATCCATCAAAACAACTGGGGCATAAGTAATATCCACAAGACATAACTCAACACTCATAACTAATACAAAAGACAGTCTTCTGCTTATCCTTCATCCTGATCTTTAGCTGGTAATAACTAGATCAAATATCCATCTTAAAGAATATCGTCTTACTCAAACACTAAACCTTTAGTTCTTACAGCTCTGCTGAAGCCGTTCAATACAGTGCCCAAGACATGGTTCCATCCCTGGCACCAACATAATCATCATTCTATCTCTCTGTGTAAAGGTAACCTTGACAAATCCCCTGAAAACACAACCAAAAACTCACAGACTAATCCAGTCTGTTCTGGTGGCACGACCTGAGTGGTATCTACCACACTAGCTAAGAGTTCTATGCATTCTCCTGCAATAGATCTGTAGCTCTAAGTACAGATGTCACAAGCATACGGGGTCCATGCATAGTGCCAACACATACAAGAGTTTCTCACCTTCAAGCCCAAGGGTTACTATCCTTTCCTTGCAATCTATTATTGCATTGTTTAACCAATCCATATCCAGGATCATATCGAAGTCAGTCATAACCAACTCTATCAAATCAACTGATGAGTCCTTCTCACCATAACCTAACCCATCTCTTAAAATTAACAATAGAGTATCACATTCTCATCACAACATAACCATGTAATATGCATATCAAGTCTATGCCTTTCTAGATGAAACAATCAAAGAACAACATGGCACCAAAACTAGTCAGCATAATACAGAAATCAGAACTAGGAAGCTGACCTGCCACTATTGAGGAACCAGCCTCAGTCTCAGTCTCTAACTCTGATTGCATTAGAGCAAACACTCGAGCTAGAGTCGAGCCGGTCGCCCCCTTTTGCTCATTCTTCCTTCTTCCTGGGCAATCTATCCTGAAGTGCCCAACCAACCCACATAAGAAACATGTCGTTACTTGGCATCCTCCCAGATGACGCCTCTTATTTCGAGTGCATTCTGGGTAAACTTTTTCAATCTTTGTCCTTGGCCAATCCAATAAACGGAGGTATCACTGTCTAAGCTTCGCGCTCTCTGACACTCTCCTTCTCAATTTCATTTCCTATGGCCTCAACAGTAAGAACTTTCCCTACCACTTGGGCGTAGGTAGATATTTTATGTACTGGGGCAATTCTAATGCCCTGAGCTATCGTGGGATTCAATCCCTGGATAAAACATTCTTTTCGAGCTACATCCGTTGGTACCATATCAAAAGCAAACTTTTCCAACCCATCAAATCTGTTAACATACTCGATTACTGTTGCATTTCACTGAACCAGGTTTAGAAACTCATTCATCTTAGCAGTCTTGACTACATCACAGTAATATCTTTCATTAAATAGCTGCCTAAATTCTTTCCAGTTCATTGCAGCTGTATCTCATGTCTAGGATACCACTTCCCACCACGGGGCGTCATCCTGCAATACATATGTAGCACAAATCACTCTATCGTGACATACCACCCCCATACTGTCAAGGATAGAACTGATCATGCCCATCCATTGCTCAGCTTTGAATGGATCTAGGCCTCCCTAAAAAACTGGAGGGTAATATTCCTAGAATCTTCCACAAAGAAACTCCCACCTGTTCTCAACCCTAGGCTGAGCCGATACCGGTGCCACTCCCGACATAGCAAAGGAAGAGGTGTTCCTTGAAAGAACCTGGTGTTGTTTTAAACACCTTATCTCTTCCTCTTACATCTGCAATCTTAATTGCATATCTATAAACACTTGCTGCAAACTTTGAGGGGCAGGTGAAGAACTCAAGCCCTGGCTGTAATTCACAGCCTCGGTATAACCACCACTAGGTCTCATTAACTGCCTTGGGTACATAACCCCTGATTAAATCTACAGTAAATAACTTGACCCATTAAACATGATGAGCTTATTCAAAAGCCTTCCCCACGGGAACAATCACACAACACCACTTTCACAAATCACTGTAGTGCTAAAAACACACCCACAACATTCGTACATCAATTCATAACCCCTGCTCTTCCAACATACATACCATGTTCTCAACTCCAACATGCAAATAACACATTTATATATTCACTGAGTAGGTAATCACATAATCATATCAATATTCAAGGGCTAATCCCTAACAGATTCTCATGCTCCCTAATAAGTCATCAAGGTAAAGCATTTACATTCTATTTAAGCAGTTAAACACATAACCACATAAATAGTTACCATACCCTGAGTGAAGCTTGTCTTTAGTGACAAGTGTACATGCCCAACTTGTCTACAAGAACCCTTAACCTTGGCTCGCTCTGATACTAAGTTGTAACACCCTACTACCTAGGGATTGTTACACTGTGTATTTTAAACAGTGATAAACTCGCTAACTGAGTCATTTGGCCATAATCGTGTAACTAAATGTGATTAACGATTTAGGGTTAAAATTTTTGGTCAAAGATACAACGTTTCACTAAAATGTTTACTATATACATTGGGATCCAAAAATATATTTTAAAGGTTAATTACAATAAAAGATTTACAACCAGCCATCCTAAGTGGCAAAATAGGATTTAACCCTAGCTCCTCTTTAAACCCTCGACCGTGGTGGTTGAGTAGCCGCATATGTACACATCATCGCCTAAGCTCTCAAACTCAAGGATGGTTCAGATTTCTTTTACGTTTACATGCACCACATAGCACTTGTGAGCCGAGGCTCAACAAGAAAATTCAAACACATGCTCATAAGCAGTTAATAATATGTCATCAAATCATAATAAGCCTGCCTAGCAGTAATAACCATATTCATGCATGCAAACAAGTCCAAATAAATGATTATGGGGTCTTGTGCCCTAAATAGATGACTATCAAGTCAATCTGGGGCTCTGCGCCCTAAATAGATGACTATCAAGTCAATATGGGGTCCTGCGCCCTAAATAGATGACTAATGAGTCTCTCTCTGGAGACCTACACCTTGAATAGATGACTAATGAGTCTCTTTAGGGACCTGCGCCTTGAATAGATGACTAATGAGTTTATCTCTGGGGACCTACGCCCTGAATAGATGACTAATGAGTCTATCTCTGGGGACTTGCTGTAATGCCATACTACCTTAGAGTCGTTACTAAGTGAGTTTAAAATGTGAATTTAACTTGCTAATAAAGCATTTAGCTCAAAAGTGTAACTAAACTGTATTAAAAACCACATAATTCGAAAATTAATCATTCTCTGAATATTATAAGTGCTTTACATTAGGGATCCCAAAATACTATTTATAAATATTTACAACTCAAAATATGTTTAAAGTCGACTACAAGACAAAATAGGATTCAGTAAAGCTTCTCCCCAAAACACCCCTGGCCGTGACGTCCAGGTAGACCAGACATGTATGCGTCGCCTCACGCTCTCCATACTCATGGTTGGTCGGCCTTCTCCTTGCCCTTACCTGCACCACAGAGCACCCATGAGCCGAAGCCCAGCAAGAAAACTCCACATATAGATAACATGTGTATATCAATCACTCAGCACAAAACAAATCTGCCAACAGGCTAAACACATACGACTGTGCTGTCCCAGGCCCTTTACCAGGCCATGGGTTCGCGGTCTACACCATAAGGATATCCCAGGTATCCTTTAGGGTCCTACCCTGGCAACTCGCACTCCGCGTGCTAAACGCTGCTCTCGGCCCCCTTGTTGTTCCGTTCTCGGCCTTCGCCGTTCCTGGCCCTTGCCGTTCATTCACATATATGCGTACATAGCATAAATAATCAAACACTTAAACACATATTAACATAATCAATGGGTTATTCCCTACACATAATCATATAGGTCCGTGCCCTGCAACACAACTATGGGGCCTCACCCTGCTCTATTGATACAACAGTTTTCTCACCTGTGTCCTGAGCTTCTTGAGCACCAAAATCTCGAGCAGGTCCCCTAACCGAGCCTCGCTGAAAACCTAGTCACAACACATACATAGCACTCTCATTACTAACCAATTCATAATCATCTCCCGGAACCAATCCCGTGCTCTCGGGACCCCCCGTTTCCCCACACAAGGTAGCGGAAGTGTTGCCCGAGCCCCCTGAGCTAAAACCCTAAAAACATATTTTCCCATACCCAGAAATTGGCCTAGCGCCGTGGCACAATCCTATAGGGGCCGCAGTGTCCAGAGTGGTGCCCTCCTCCTGATTTAGCTTAGCGCCACGGCGCGAAAGAACAGGGCGGCGACGCTCATACACGAACCCAGAAAACTGGGTTTTTCCCCAACATTTTCCCGAGCCAAAACTCTTCCAAATCAACCCCAAGGTACTTCCAAGTCCCAAATCAACTTAAAACCCCAAATAGACAGTATGGAAACTCAGAAACAACAACAACAAGCTCAAATACCCTATCAAACCCATAAATCACCTTGTGGTTTAAACTTTATCAAACTTAAACCACAAACCAGAAAACTTAAACCATTTCAGAATATAAACCTCAGAAATGCATGAAGTTCTTACCTTAAACAAGAATCCAAGCTAAACCCCCTTGATTCCTAAGCTGAATTCTCATAAACAACAAGCCACAAATCCAGCTTTCAACTTTCATTCTCAAACTCTCAAGAACAAGCTTGGAAACTTAAAGAAAATCAGGGATGAATTCCTTACTGATGTGTTAAACACACCCTTGAGCTAATTCCCCTAGCCACAGCAAGAAAAATCCCTTAATTCCTTAGTCTAAAATCCTTAATATTCTTCAAGCTCTCAACCACCAAGGAGAGGGAATGAGAGAGCTGAATATGAGAGAGAGAGAGAGAGTAGATAAATTCTGTTCCTTTCCTCTGATTTTGCCAAAATGTTCTACTATTTCCCAGCCCTTAACTAAGTACAACCAGCTTCCAAAATGGCCTAATTACCCCTTTAATTTAACCTAAGTCCTCATATGACACCAAGGGTGATTTAGTCTTTTAACACATCCTGCTAAGTCCTCGAGTATGCCTAAAAATTCCTATTTAATCCCGACACGTCTAAACTATTACTAAATTACTAACCGCTACACAATAATTCCCGCACACTTTGGCCTTAGGAGGGGATTAACTTGGCTGAGAGGAGTTAGTCACGTTACTTACACTTAGGCTATTTAGGAATTTTCTGCTGGAAGTATAGAGAGAACCAAGAAGCAAAACGAGAAGGGGAAGAAGGGCTAGTTTCTTGAGACCAAGGAAGGAGTTCAGGGCTGAGATTGGGGCAACTAGAGTTAAGCTTAGGCCAAGATTAATCCAGAGGTAAAGCTTCTTCTCTGAATTTTAGCTTTCTTGCATGTTTTTTTTAGAGTTTGGGCTGAATGCTGAAAGTTGGGTTTTGGCTTAGTAATTGTGAAATTCAGCTTGAGAATCAAAGGAATTAAGCTTGGAGTTGGATTTGGAAGAAGCTCAGAGTCAAATTTCAGTTTGAGGTAAGAATTTTGTGCATCTTTGAAGTTGATTGCTTGTGTGGTTTAAGTTTTGTAAGGTCTGGTTTGAGTTTTATGAAGTTTTAAACCAATTTGTGAATCATGGGTTTGAATGTGTGTTTGGGCTTGTTATTGATGTTTTTGAGTTGCCATATGGTCTCTTTGGGGTTTTGGAATGAATTTGGGATTTAGGTATGTCTTGGTATTGATTTGGAAGTGTTTTGGCTCGGGAAAATGTTGGGAAAGACCCAGTTTTCTAGGTTCGCGTATGGGCGTCGCGACCGTGTTCTTCCATACCGCGGTGCTAGGATGCATCAAGGGAATGGCACCATTCTGGGCATCGCGGCCCCTAAGGTTTGTGCCACGGCCCTAGGCCAAATTCTGGGCAGGGGAAAAATGTGTTTTTGGGGTTTTTGCTCAGGGGGCTCAAGGGATGCTTCTGCTACCTTGTGGGGGGAAACGAGAGGTCCCGAGAGCACGAGATTGGTTTCGGGAGATGATTATAATGTGGTTAGTAATGAGAGTGCTATGTATGTGTTGTGACTAGGTTTTCAGCGAGGCTCGGGTTAGAGGACCGTGCTCGAGATTTCGGTGCTCAAGAAGCCCCGTACACAGGTAATAAAACTGCTGTACCCATAGAGCAGGGTGAGGCCCCATAGTTGTGTTGCAGGGCACGACCCTATACAATTATATGTAGGGCATAGCCCATTGATTATGTTAATACATGTTTAAGTGTTTGATTAATTATGCTATGTATGCAAATATGTAAATGATCGGCAAGAGCCAGGAACGGTGAAGACCGAGAATGGCAAGGGCCGGGAACGGCGAAGGCCGAGAACAACAAGAGGGCCTGGAGCAGCGTTTAGCACGTGGAGTGCGAGTTGTCAGGGTAAGACCCAAAAGGATACCTGGGATATCCTTACGTTTAGACCGTGAACCCAGGGCTTGGTAAAGCGCCTGGGGCGGCATGGCCGTACATGTTTAGCCTATTGGCAGATTTGTTATATGCTGAGTAATTGATATGCATATGTTATCTATTTGTGTGGAGTTTTCTTGCTGGGCTTTGGCTCATGGGTGCTTCTTGGTGCAGGTAAGGGCAAGGGGAAAGCCGACCAACCATGAGTATGGAGAGCATGAGGCGATGCGTACATGTCTGGTCAACCTGGCTGCCACGGCCAGGGGTATTTTTGGGAGACGCTTTGTACTGAATCCTATTTTGTCGTTTAGTCGACTTAAATCATATTTTGAGTTATAAATATTTATAAACAGTATTTTCGGGATCCCTAATGTAAAACACTTATAATTTTCAATGAATGATTACATTTTCAAATTATGTGATTTTAATACAATTTAGCTATACTTTTGTGTTAAATGCTTGGTTAGCTAGTTAAGTGCACATTTTTAAACTGACTTAGTAATGACTCTAAGGTAGTAGGGCGTTACAACTTGGTATCAGAGCAAGCCAAGGTTTATGGTTCCTGGAGATTGATTGAACATGTACTCTCGATGTCGGTGACAAGCTCGACTCAGGGTTGGTTGGTAATGATTGACTTATATGTTGAATATGTGTTTATATGCCTGTTTGCCTGCCTATTTCATATAGAGCATGATGAATGAGTTAACATATGCATGATGCCAGGGCATGGCCCGTTGAGTGTTATATGCTATTGGTATGCTATGTGGATTATTGTGTGTGTGGTTGACTGGTGTAATTGGGAGGTGGTTTTGGATGCTGTTACCATGCCTGATGAGCGGCGTCGTTGATTGCAGGCATATTTGTTGAGATGCCTCGACAATCATCTAGACTCCACGACAGTCGGGCTGAGGATGCCAACCAGGGTTAGGATCCTCCACCTGCCCCATAGAATTGGCAACATATGTTTTCCGAAATGGTTTCCTCTATCCTGGATTTCATGAGGGTTGAGGGGAACGAGAGGGTAGCCTGTGCCAGTTACATGTTTAAAGAAGATGCCCTCATCTGGTGGGATGTAGTTGTTCAGAGAATGAATGTGGCAGTTATGACCTGGGAAGAATTCAGGAACATCTTTAATGAGAAGTATTACAGTGTTGTAGTACGAGCTGCGAAGGTTGACGTGTTCATCAACCTAACTCAGAACCGGTTGACCGTGACAGAGTATGCCCTGAAATTTGATCGATTGGCGAAGTGTGCGCCAGATTTAGTGCCGATAGATGCGGCAAGAAGAGACAGGTTTGTACAGGGATTGAATATTATGATCGCCCGTGATGTGAAGATCACTTTGGATCCAGAGACTATTACCTATGATCAGATTGTAGACAAGGCCCTTACAGCTAAGGAGGCCGAGGACTAGATTTGGAGAGAGAGCGCTGTTAGGCACGATGCCAGGAGGATAGTGCCTCCTTTTATTTGATCCAGTCAGGGTAGTCGCTCCAGTGAGCAGAAGAGGAAAGCCCCAGATTCCTTTGTTCCTCCCAATTCAGATAGGAGGGTACGAGGTGCTTTTAGTGGTCGTCAGGGCGGAGGTGACAACTAGAGGAGCTTTCCAGTGTGTCCTCGGTGCAGATGACGACACTAGGGTGAGTGCAGGATTAGGGCCTGTTTTGTCTGTGGGAGTGCCAATCATTTGAAGAAGGACTGCCCACAAGCCAGGAAGGAGAAGCCGAAGTAGGGTGATAGTCTCACTCCTGCCAGAGTGTTTACTTTGACTCAGACCGAGGCAGAGGCTAGCCCCTCAGTTGTGACAGGTCAGATTTCTAGTGCTGGTTCGTTGTATACTGCATTGATTGATTCAGGAGCTACCCATTCATTTGTGTCTGCTAAGGTGATAGATGAACTGTGTAGACCTAGTGCTTTATATGCTAGGGGGTTTTCAGACTTTGTTGCCATCTGGGGAACTGGTAGTCTCTAGGAGATGGATTAGAGCGTTGCCAGTAGAGTTAGATGGTAGGGAATTGTCTATTGATCTAATTGAGCTTGTGATGGATGACTTCGATATGATCCTAGGGATGGATTGGTTAACGAGGTATAGGGCAACGATTGACTGCAAGCGCAGGATGGTGACTTTTGAACCAGAAGGGGAGGTACCCTTTGTGTTTGTGGGAACAATCAGTGGACCGCGGGTACCTATGATTTTAGCACTGAAGGCTAGAGACCTGATGCAGGAAGGTTGGATAGGATTCCTAGCGAATGTTGTGGACACCTTTAGGGTTGTGATGGTTGGACCGGGGGATACCAGATTTGTAACGACCCCAATTTCGGTATTAAGGCTTGGGGCCTGAGATAGTGTGCCTGGAGGGCATAAAGGAATTCTGTGTGTGTCTTTAATGAGTTTTATGCATGATTATGATTTAATGCACGTTATATGATTATGTGATTAATTGTGATGCATGACTACGTGAATTAGTATGCATGTAGACCTGATTGAGCATATTTGTAATTTGGCCATGTTGGGCATTACTATGTTGATACCTGTGATCTCTGACTCGAGACGATCTTAGAATGAGCGGGTTAGCGGAAAGTCAAAGCGGGAACCTGTGCCAGGCTGGGTTAAGCCTGGGGAGTTTAATTAAGAATCTGGGAATATATTTGATGATTAATCCGGTATTGGGTAGCGAGCGGGAATTATTAGGAACACTTGAGGAATTAGTGGGAATTTGGGTAATATGACTAAAATGCCCCTTTATGGACATAAAGGTTTAGAATTAGTTAGGGGGGCATTTTGGTCATTAGGTTTGTAAGAGAGAAAATAAAGAAGGTCTTTATACTTAGTGGATTTTGTAGAGAAAAGGATAGGCTGAAAGAAAGAAAGAAGGAAGAGAAGGAAGAAAGGGAAAGCTGAAGGGTTTGGCTTTGAAGATTCGGTTTGTGGCTCTCCCAACCATTTCACTTGATTTTTCTTGAGGTTAAGCTCAGTGGGAAGCTAGGGTTAGCTGAGCATCAAGGATCCTAAGCTAGGCTTGAGGATTGGCAAGGGATTAGCAAGATCAAATCAGAGATTTGAGGTAAGTTCTTGAGGTTTTCGGTTTTAGGGTTTTGCTGGTTTTGAGCTGTGTTTTTGAGCTAAATGGATGGGGTTTTTGGGGAAAACAGGTCAAGGTTGTGAAGGTGCAAGCCAAGGAGGTCTAGGGTTCAGTTCAAGGTCGAAATTCCACCCACGGTACGATTTCTAAGACCCTATCCTTGTTGTTTGAGTGATTTTCTGGTTTTTGGGTTCATTGGGTTAGATTTTGAATTGTGGGTTGCTTGAGCTTGGGATTGAGTTCATGGGGTGCTTGGGATGAGTGTGTGGTGTATATAAGTTTGTTTTTGGGCTTGGGAAAGAGTTGGACAAGTTTGGGTTCGAAATGGGGGAAGAAAATCGCAAGATGCGATTTTTGGTTTTGGTCTGCTGCAACTAGCGCTGCAGCGCTAGGCAGGGGGCGCTGTAGCGCTAGCCCCTGTCTGGTGAGGGTGGTTCTGCTTGTAGCGCTACAGCGCTACCTTTTGAGCGCTGTAGCGCTGCACTGTTCACAGAGGGGATTTTTGGGCTTTTGTGAAGGGATTTTGACCTAGGGTTCGGGGCTCGATTCCGCCACTTTGTTTTGGGGATCTAGGACTTCCCGGGGGCTCGGGATTAGTCCCGAGGCTAGGTTTTGGACTTGAGGATTTGTGATGACTTTGATTTGTGGATTTTGCTTAGGTAAGCGCTAGGGCTCGGGTAAGATCGTGCTCAAGGAGTCAGGTTGATCAAGGCTACTGAATCTAAAGGTAAGAAAACCGTAACACACGAGAATAGGGCATGGCCCCACTGTGTGATTGTAGGGCATGGCCCAGATTGTATTATGTGCAAATGTTTAACCTTAAATGAATCATGATGTGTGTGAATGATTATTTTGAATGTACTATATGTGTGATTATGATGAAATGAACGGCAAGGGCCGAGTGCGGCGTAGGCCGGGTACGACCGTGGGGCCGAAAGTAACACACAGCACATGGGATGCTTATATTCAGGGTGGGACCCAAGGGATACATGAGTTATCCTCACGGTGAAAACCGAAACCCCAGGCTTTGGTAAGGCCTCGGGGGCGGCTTGGCCGTACTTGTTTATTATGATGGTTTTCCTATGTATCAGTGAATTATGCCAGCTATTTGATTTGCATATGTTATGTACTATTTGGGTTTTCTTGCTGGGCTTCGGCTCACGGGTGCTCCGTGTGGCAGGTAAAAGCAAGGAGTCAGTCAACCGGCCATGAGTATGGAGAGCGTGGGGGCGGCGCGTACATGTTCGGCCTGCCCGACTGCTTTGGTTGGGGGCATTTTGTATATGGCTGTATTAAATCATTCTTTTGATAACTGATCAAGTGTAAATCTATTTTTGAGTTGTAAATATTTTGTAAACCTTACTTTGGGATCCCAGATGTTTTACATTTAACGTTTTCAATGAAACTAATCATTTTCGAAGAGTACAGCCTTAAACTCTGATTTATTCACACTTTTGGTTTTAGAAACCACTTAGAGTCAACTAAATGCACAATTTCCTTTTTAAACTCACTTAGTAACGGCTCTAAGGTAGTAGGGCGTTACAAGATTGGTATGTGAGTTTCTAGATTTATTTCCAGCAGACCTGCCAGGGTTTCCGCCGCATCGAGAGATTGAGTTTGTCATTGAGTTGGTGTCAGGAGCAGAGCCAGTATCTAGGACACCATATAGAATGGCTCCGACAGAGTTAAAAGAGTTGAAGATTCAATTATAGGAGTTACTGGACTTGGGGTTCATCAGCCCGAGTTTCTTGCCATGGGGTGCTCCAGTGTTGTTTTTCAAGAAAAAGGATGGATCCTTTAGGATGTGTATTGACTACATGGAGCTGAACAAGTTGACCATTAAGAATAAGTATCCACTGCCTAGGATTGATGATTTGTTTGACCAACTACAGGGAAGTACAGTGTTTTCCAAGATTGATCTTCGGTCAGGTTACCATCAGTTAAGGATCAAAGAGGAGGACATACCAAAGACCGTTTTCCGCACGAGGTATGGACACTATGAATTCCTGGTTATGTCCTTTGGATTAACCAATGCCCCAACAACTTTTATGGACATGATGAATAAGGTTTTCAAGGACTATTTAGACAAGTTCGTGATTGTGTTCATTGACGACATTTTGGTGTACTCTCAGTCAGAGACAGAACACGAGCAGCATCTACGTTTGGTGTTGCAGGGGTTGAGGGAGCATAGGTTATATGCTAAGTTCAGCAAGTGTGAGTTCTGGTTACCGTAAGTCACGTTTCTGGGCCATATTGTCAGTAAGGGGGGATTTTGGTTGACCCATGTAAGATTGAGGTAGTGAGAGATTGGCCTAGATCGAGCAACGTTCCAGAAGTTAGAAGCTTTCTGGGATTGGCAGGATATTATCGACAGTTTGTGAGGGGTTCTCCAAGATAGCTACACCATTGACAGAATTGACAAAGAAGAAGACAAAGTATGTTTGGACAGACAGATGTGAGAAAAATTTTAAAGAATTAAAGCGGCGACTGATCACCGCGCCAGTGTTGAGTCTGCCGACAGACAACGAGAAGTTTGTGGTTTACTGTGATGCTTCCAGACAGGGTTTAGGATGTGTGCTGATGCAAGCTGGTAAGGTGATAGCTTATGCATCGAGATAATTAAAGGAGTATGAATAGAGATATCCCACGCATGATCTGGAGTTGGCAGCGGTGGTATTCGTACTTAAGATTTGGAGACATTATTTATATGGTGAGAAGTGCGAGATATACACCGATCATACGAGTTTGAAGTACTTCTGTACTCAGAAGGATCTGAATATGCGCCAGAGACGGTGGCTGGAGTTGGTTAAGGATTATGATTGTGATATCCTATACCATCCTGGGAAGGCGAACGTAGTGGCTGATGCATTAAGTCGAAAAGGCCCGGGACAGGTTTTCAGTTCGAGGCAGATATCCGATAAGCTAGCTGAGGAGATGACTAGAGCGGGTATAGAGTTAGTGGTTGGTCAGTTAGCCAACATCACTCTTCAGTCTACACTCCTTGAGAGGATCAAGGAGGCGCAGGGGAGGGATTCCCAGTTGAGAGGTCATAGGGAGAACGTCTTAGTCAGGGCAGCTAAGGACTTCTCTATCTCGGAGATGGGGTTATTGAAGTACAAAGGTTGGATATGTGTTCCGATGGATTCTGATATTCGGCGGGAGATCTTAGATGAATCACATACCACTCCCTATTCCTTACATCCAGGTATGACGAAGATGTACCAAGGTCTGAGAGCTTTGTATTGGTGGTCAAGCATGAAGAGGGATGTGGTGGATTATATGGCCAAGTGTTTAACCTGTCAGTGGGTCAAGGCTGAACATCAGAGGCCAGCAGAGTTGTTGTAGCCTCTAGGGATTCCAGAGTGGAAGTGTGAAGATATTACCATGGACTTCGTGGTTGACTTGCCGAAGACCGTGGGACAGCATGACTCAGTGTGGGTGATTGTGGATAGGTATACCAAGTCCGCCCAATTTTTATCGGTCAGGACTACTTATACTGTGGAGTAGTATGCTGAGTTATATGTGAAGGAAATTGTTCGACTTCATGGGGCTCCGAGGTCGATAGTATCTGACACAGACCCCACCTTTACCTCCAAGTTTTGGGAGAGTCTACAGAAGGCTATGGGCATGCAGTTGCGGTTTAGTACCGCTTATCATCCTCAGACAGATGGACAGTCTGAGAGGACGATTCAGATACTGGAGGACATGCTACGAGCCTCTGTGCTAGATTTTGGGGGATCTTGGAGTAAGTATCTCCCTTTGATTGAGTTTTCGTACAACAACAGTTACCAAGCGACTATCGGAGTGGCTCCGTATGAGATGCTTTATGGAAGGAAGTGCAGATCACCTATCCATTGGGATGAGATGGGTGAGAGGAGTTATTTGTGTCCTGAGATGGTTCAGAGGACCAATGAGGCGATAGAGAAGATTAGAGCTCGAATGCTTGCCTCCTAGAGTCGCCAGAAGAGTTACTCAGACCTGAAACGCAGGAGCGTAGAATTCCAGGTCGGTGACCATGTGTTCCTTAGGGTTTCACCCCTGAGAGGAGTGAAATGGTTTGGCATTCGGGGCAAGCTGAGCCCTAGGTTTGTTGGCCCCTTCAAGGTTCTGGAGCGGGTTGGGGAGTTAGCTTACAGATTAGCAATGCCTTCAGCCTTATCAGGGGTTCATGATGTATTTCATGTGTCAATGCTCCGGAAGTATGTATCAGATTCTACGCACGTGTTGAGTTATGAGAACTTGGAGTTAGATCAGGATTTGTCATATGAAGAGAAGCTGGTTCAGATTCTCGACCGGAAGGAAAAAGTCTTGCGGAGCAAGACCATCGCCTTAGTTAAATTGCTGTGGAGAAACAATAAAGTTGAGGAGGCGACATGGGAACTTGAATCAGATATGCAGGAGCGGTATCCTGAATTGTTCAAATAATTTCGAGGATGAAATTTTTGTAAAGAGGGGATAGTTGTAGCCACCCAAATTTGCTAATAAGGCTTGGGGCCTTGATTAGTGTGCCTGGAGGGCAATAATTGCTATATTGTATTAATATGTGAATTTAATGAATATGTGATTATAAATGCATGTTTAGGTGAATTAAATATGCATGTGGTCCCCATTTGGTTGTTAGGGGAATATTTGTAATTTTAGCCCGCAGAGGGCATAAATGTAATATTTGTATATGTTCTGATTGATACCACGTGTGGGTGGTGATATAACTGTGATGCACGTTCCGAGACGGTCCTAGGGAGTTTTATTGCTAAAAGTCACAACGGGGTCAAATACCTGGCTCGGGAGGAGCTTAGGGGTATTTTGGGAATATTATAATGTGTTCGGGAATTACTGAGTAGTGTTTAGTAAATTCAGTAATGGTTTAAGCGTGTCGGGATTAAACGAGGTTCTTTAGGTATACTCGAGGACTTAGCGGGAATTGGGTGAAATGACAGAATTGCCCTTGAGGTTAGGATAAGAACTTTATTAAGGGGAAATGGTAAAGTGGTAATTTGGCCTTAGGAGGGGATTAACTTGGCTGAGAGGAGTTAGTCACGTTACTTACACTTAGGCTATTTAGGAATTTCTTGAGACCAAGGAAGGGGTTCAGGGCTGAGATTGGGGCAACTAGAGTCAAGCTTAGGCCAAGATTAATCCAGAGGTAAAGCTTCATCTCTGAATTTTAGCTTTCTTGCAAGTTTTTTTAGAGTTTGGGTTGAATGCTGAAAGTTGGGTTTTGGCTTAGTAATTGTGAAATTCAGCTTGAGAATCAATGGAATTAAGCTTGGAGTTGGATTTGGAAGAATCTCAGAGTCGAATTTCAGTTTGAGGTAAGAATTTCGTGCATCTTTGAAGTTGATTGCTGGTGTGGTTTAAGTTTTGTAAGGTATGGTTTGAGTTTTATGAAGTTTTAAGCCAATTTGTGAATCATGGGTTTGAATGTGTGTTTGGGCTTGTTATTGATGTTTTCGAGTTGCCATATGGTCTATTTGGGGTTTTGGAATGAATTTGGGATTTAGGTATGTCTTGGTATTGATTTGGAAGTGTTTTGGCTCGGGAAAATGTTGGGAAAGACCCATTTTTCTGGGTTCGTGTATGGGCGCCACGACCTTGTTCTTCCATGCCACGGCGCTAGGATACATTAGGGGAAGGGCACCATTCTGGGTGCCGCAGCGCTAGGCCAAATTCTAGGCAGGGGAAAAATGTGTTTTTGGGGTTTTGGCTCAGGGGGCTCGGGGGATGCTTCCGCTACCTTGTGGGGGGAAACGGGAGGTCCCGAGAGCACGAGATTGGTTCCGGGAGATGATTATAATGTGGTTAGTAATGAGAGTGCTATGTATGTGTTGTGACTAGGTTTTCAGCGAGGCTCGGGTTAGAGGACCGTGCTCGAGATTTCGATACTCATCAAGCTTCATACACAGGTAATAAAATCGTTGTACCCATAGAGCAGGGCGAGGCCCCATAGTTGTGTTGCAGGGCACGACCCTATACAGTTATATGCAGGGCATAGCCCATTGATTATGTTAATACATGTTTAAGTGTTTGATTAATTATGCTATGTACGCAAATATGTAAATGATCGGTAAGAGCTGGGAACGGTGAAGACCGAGAATGGCAAGGGCCGGGAACGGCGAAGGCCGAGAACGACAAGAGGGCCGGGAGCAGAGTTTAGCACGCGGAGTGCGAGTTGTCAGGGTAAGACCCTAAAGGATACCTAGGATATCCTTATGGTTTAGACCGTGAACCCAAGGCTTGGTAAAGCGCCTGGGGCGGCATGGCCGTACGTGTTTAGCCTGTTGGCGGATTTGTTATATGTTGAGTAATTGATATGCATATGTTATCTATTTGTGTGGAGTTTTCTTGCTGGGCTTCGGCTCATGGGTGCTTCTTGGTGCAGGTGAGGGCAAGGGGAAAGCCGACCAACCATGAGTATGGAGAGCATGAGGCGATGCGTACATGTCTGGTCTACCTGGCTGTCACGACCAGGGGTATTTTTGGGAGACGCTTTGTACTGAATCCTATTTTGTCGTTTAGTCGACTTAAATCATATTTTGAGTTGTAAATATTTATAAACAGTATTTTCGGGATCCCTAATGTAAAACACTTATAGTTTTCAATGAATGTTTACATTTTCAAATTATGTGATTTTAATACAGTTTAGCTACACTTTTGTGTTAAATGCTTGGTTAGCTAGTTAAGTGCACATTTTTAAACTCACTTAGTAATGACTCTAAGGTAGTAGGGCGTTACACTAACAGAGAGACCTCTGCCTGGGCTTCAGGGTGTGGGCTGCGACTTGGCCCTCTTGAGTCGCGGCGTGCCCCCCAGGCAGACTCCTCTTCAGTCTGGGTTCATCCAGGTCTCGACTTGCTAGAACAAGGTTCGACTTGACCACAAATTCAACCAATTCCTACATTTTTTCCCACTAAAATCCTCCAAAAGCATATTCAAACATATCCAAATCTCAAAAACAAATTTCTCAAACATCCTAATTTCACAAAACCATCAAAACCCAAGTCTCAATCAAATAAAAACTCATCAAAATCAAAGCTTAAAAACTCGAAAACTTAAAACTTTGATTACCTCTGATTTAGTCGTTTCCCAACTAAATCCTCCTACAGCTACTAAGCTTTCAATCTTCCCTAGAATCGCTATGCCTCGATCCTTGCCTAAATCCGAGTCCTAAAACTCGAGTTTCCTTCGAAAATGCGAACATGTGTCGAAAAGGGAATGAGAGAGAGAGAGAATGTTCTGAACGTTCTTATATAATTCTGAAAGGTTACTTCGAGCTTAAGTGACCTCAAGCAAATCCTAATGCTCAGGGTACCAAAAATGCCATCCAGCGTAAAATAGTCAAAATTCTCATAATTTCCCCCTGATCTCACTAACTCCCAATATATCATTAAATAATCATTTCCATTACCAAATATCCCGGTAATGTGCTAAATACCCAATATACCTCTTGACTCACCCCATTATACCCAACCCATCATGCCAACATTCCGGGTCTGGGATATGACTTCCTACCATGTTCGGGCATCCTCCCACAACATGTACGTGGCATATGCCACTCTATCATTGCCTTTCGCTCCTATATAGCCAAAAACGGAGCTAACCATGCCTGTCCACTATTCAACTGTGAACGAGTCAAAACCTCCCTCAAAAATTGGAGGATGACACTGTTGGAATCTTTCATATAGTAATTCCCATCTGTTTCCACCCTTAGGTTAGATCGTAACTGGTGCCATTGATGCCAACACACACAGGGCAGCGTTCCCTGATAGAACCCGCTATCTCAACCACCTAATCTCTTTCTCTTGCTTTTGCAATCCTGTTTGCATGCCAGCAAACACTTGCCACCAATCATTGTGCCGACAGATGATTCTAGCCTCAGTTGCCATCATTAGCACTGCCTGATCCAGTTGACTGCCTTGGATACAAACTTTCAAATCTATCTCCAACCAAAAACCTGGCCTACCAGTCCTGATATTCTTATCCAGCCCTATACTATAGCTAGGCCAAACAACATAATAACCATATAATACACATACCAGGATACAAATCCATAATGCTCATGCATCACTCATAAAACTTCAATCCCATAAAACACAAACATATCCATCATTCTCCCTATTCTAGCAGATAAGGCAACTCAGATAAGCAGTTAAACAAATATTTCATTTAATACCAACCAACCCTGAGTCAAGCTTGTCTCTGGCAGCGAGCGTAAATGTTTGTTCAATCTCCAAGAACCATAAACCTTGGCACGCTCTCATACCAAGTTGTAACGCCCTACAACCCTAGATCCATTACCATGTGATTTTAAAATGTGCCATTAGCTCACTAATCGAGGTATTAGATCAAAAAGTGTGGTTAATTAAAAATGAAGACTCATTTAAATAAGATTTTGGTATAAAAGGTTGAACATTCATTTAAATCATGAAAATGTTACATTGGGATCCCAAAATACTGTCTAGAAACATATTTACAAATCAAAAGGTTATTTTACAGTTGACCTAAGTGAACAAATCGAACATTTATAACCGTTCCTTAAATACCCCAGCCGTGACGGCCAGGTAGGCCAAACATGTACGCACTGCCCCATGCCATCCAACTCATGGTTGACTGACCTTTTCCTTGCCCTTACCTACACCACAGAGCACTCGTGAGATGAGGCCCAACAAGAGAACTTCACAGCAGATCATACAATAATTTATCTCAACAAATACATACTTAATCAAAGACAACAAATAATTACAAGTTTCTATTGGAATACACAACATTTCAGCAATATAACAACACATTAGCACAATGGCATAACAACACAACAATAGAGTAGCATAGCAGAACAGTAATACATTAGTGGCCTTCACCGATCAGGGTGCGCTATCAGGCACCAAGTCTACGGTCATAATTGAGCAAGTGTGTACAACACCCTTAGAGGGTCTCACCCTGGTGGCCATCAGCATGCTTGGCGCGGATCTCGGCCGACGCAGATCCTGGCCCTTTGCCATTCCCGAATTTTGCCACTTTCATCTCTTGCCTCTTCCGGCTCTTGCCGCTCCTGGCTCTTGCTTCTCTCGGCTCTTGCCATTTCCAACTCTTTCCGCTCCTGACTCTTGTCGCTCCCAGCTCTTTGCGCTCTTGGCTCTTGCCGCTTCCGGCTCTTGCCGTTCAGTCACAACCACATATATGACATAACAGTTATAAAAAATACATACAACGCTACACACCACATATCTCTACAGGCACAAACAGTTCTTTTACCTTGTGTCCCAAGCTAACAGCCCAAAGTGATCCCGAGCACAATTCCTTATCTCGAGCCTGAGCGGTAAAACCTAACCACAACACATTAATAAATAGACATCCATCAATTCATAACCAATTAAAAATGTCAAAATATAATTCTAGCCTTTGAGACCTTGAATTCTACTAATCCAGGTAGTAGAATCCTTCCCGAGCCTCAACATTTGGGTTCTCGAGCCTAAAACCTTCATTTGGCCAACATTTCCTATTTGAGTCATGACCCAGCCCTTAAGGGCCGCGATGCGCTCAAGTTAGAGAGCCTTGGGCTCTCGCCAAGGGGACACAGGCCGTGGCGCGCCTCAGCATACGCCGCGGCGCGTGGGAAAAATCATAGGCTCCCAAGCCTTTTTATTTATACAAGTCGCGACGCCTGACGAACAGGGCCGCGACTCGAGCCTACAAACCCAGAAATCCTCTGCATTTTCTCAGGCTAACATCACCAATTCCTACCTAAACTTGCCCCAAACTCAGATTCACATCCTAAACTTATAACAACACAACATGACTGTTGAGGCTCAAAATTCCACGCCCTCGAAAGATCAAAGGTGCGCGCTAAGGTCCCATAAGCACCTAATTACGTGATGGAGCCGTGATGCCCCCGGGCCCCCATTGTCTCGCACCAACCACGTACCTAGCGAAGCCACGCCTTAGATGCACCTGATGGCCTCGCTGGTGGAGTGCCTCGCTGGGCGTAGTGGCCTCGCTGGTGGAGCGCCTCGCTGGGCGTGGTGGCCTCGCTGGTGGAGCGCCTCGCTGGGCGTGGTGGCCACGCTGGTGGAGCGCCTCGCTGCACATGGTGGCCACGCTGGTGGAGTGCCTCGCTGGGCGTAGTGGCCTCGCTGGTGGAGTGCCTCACTGGGCATAGTGACCTCGCTGGGCGTGGTGGCCTCGCTGGTGGAGCGCCTCGCGACACCTGATGGCCTCGCTGGTGGAGCACCTCGTTGCGCGTGGTGGCCTCGCTAGTGTAACACCCCGCAGCACCTGATGGTCATGCTTGTGAGGGACCTCGCGAAATGGTACCCCAACCATGCCTCGGCCGCGCGCGTGAGGCCCAACACCAGGTGGCCTCGCGAGATGGCGTTACGCACATGCCTATTCTTCTCCCCAAACACCTCAAGTGGACGTCTCCTCTGAGGGTCAACCATGACTTCGACATTTAGAGGGAAAGGCCTAAGAATAATTCAAAAGGATCATGTTGGTACAATCTTGTACAAGGTACGACCGTTAAGACTCCGTACGCGTGATCCTGACACTCATGATAGACGAGTAGTTGGAGCATTAGGAAAGAGGACAGAGCCGACACCACTATCTCCTGCGCCACTATGCCTGCCACCACTCATCAGACATGGGTATAGACAAGTAGTGGAGACATCCTCCTGACACCTACTCCTGTACTGGATGTACGACCACAACCTCTGAAGCCACTCCCCTGACATAGTACTTATGTACCCTATGGTCTCCTGGACCGCTATGTACCTAAGGCCATTAGAGCCTACTATAAAATGGACTCTTAGACCACCTGAAAGGGGGTTGGAAATTCCACTGTAGCAGAGGCTTGAGTGTGAATGAAAGACTGAATTCTTCATTATTGTTCTATCATTGTTCTTGAGTTATTGTTCAAGTTCTTACAACTTTCCGATTAGTGATCTAGATTTGATAATTTTTCCAACTCAACTTAGTTGACGAGTTCTCACCGTCAACAATGACCAGCAAAACCACCCCAATTCTTAGTCCATAACCCATTAAAATTCAAACAATCAAACCAAAGCTTAAACCTTAAAACATTTAAAGTAAACCATAGAATTCAGCAAGAAAACTTGTTTTGAATCTTACCTCAGTTATAATTCCGACCTTAGACTAGTTCCCCAGTACTTCCAGCTTGCTTTCCTCAAATCCCCAGCCTCAAATCCTCAACTTCTGGGAAATTTTCTTCAAAATTCTCAAAGCTTCTCCAAAGACCAAGAGAGGGAGAGAAAGCTAGGAGAGAGAGAGAGAGAGAGAGAGAGAGAGAGAGAGAGAGAGGCTAAGAGTTTTCTATTTTTTTTTCTTTAGTTCTAGAACCCTGTTCAGTTTAAGCCTATCCTCAATGATATAATGTCCAAAGTACCCTTAAGTTTATCCTTAATCCCTTAATGCCACCATGGGCAATCCCGTCATTCGCCACATCCCGCTAATTCCTCGAGTATTCCTAAAAATCCCCATTTAATCCCGACATACTTAAACAATTAGTAAATCGCTACCCGATAATCCCGAACACGTACTGTGTTCCCATAATACCCCTAGGCTCCCCCTGAGCCAGATACTCGACCTTTTTGTGACTATTTCGCTATTCTGCTCCCTAGGACGGTCTCGGATCGCACATCACAAATATATCCCCATAACATTGGGGTCTCACTCATAACACATACATAATTACATTTATGCACTCAACCGGCCAAAATTACAAACATTACTTAAATGGGCCCACATGCATATTTAATACACACAAACATGCATGTCTAATCACATAATCCTTTAATCCATGTAATAACATAATTTAATCAATTATTGCCCTCCTGACACACTAATAAAGGCACTAAGCCTTATTAGCGAATTTGGGACGTTACAGGCTCCTTGTGCTGAGGGAGCCAACAGGTAGAAGGTGGAAGCTAGGACCTATGGGGCGGTCACCGACTTCATCTATGGCTGGGAGGAGATCCTTCAGTCACACTGGAGCAACATTTTGCCTTCCGAGTGACTTGGCTTTAGATGGGGCATGGCCTTCAATAGTGGCCTGTGAATGGCTGGGCAGTATTGGCGAGTTCTTGGGGCAGCGGGTCCTCAGTCTCGCCATTCCCTCAGTCTATCGACTGCACTGAGATTGTGTTAGGGTGAATTCCTAGCTAAGAAGCTACTCGGGGAACAACTTTTTCTAGCCGCATGCTCAGACCTAATTGGTCTTCACGCCAGCCAGCATGTCATTCCCTCATATTTGCTCGGCACTGATTATTTTTCATGGAAGGAGTTAGATTTTCCTCCACCTTTGCTTTCTAACTCCTGCCCGTATTCCAATCATTTTCTTTGAGAGGGATTACATGAGTTATGTAGTGCTGACCATAAAGAGAGTATGATAGATTTTTTGGAGTGGATCATTTTTCTGGTGGTGCATGGCTGTCCCGTATTTATAGGTAATGGATTTATGATCATTGTAGACCTATCCACCATTAATGTCATAAATTTGGCGGTTGATGAGTGCCTTGAAGCCTGTGAATGGTGATGGGATGGCTGCTCAGCCCGTACCCGCGTGGTCTGACTCTGGTCAGAGAATTTGATACTCACGCCTTTTTACTGTAGATGAATGCGGTCGCCGTTGGCGAGGTGCCAAATGACAACTGGTGGTGGGGGCGAGAGCGACTGTTATGGGAGCCCGTGCGCTGCCTCGTTGGTGCCATTCATGATTTTTTCCATCTTTAGGAGCCATCTTGAACGTTGAACAATCCCTTTCCCGTGAAAAGTAAGTGGGTCCTGCCTTAGCAGTCCATCCGCTTGCGGTGGCAGGGAGCCACCTAGGTGCTCCTTTTTTATAAGGTGGTGATGGGGGGCCTTGCGTCCTTACTCATTTCATTCTTCAGTTCAAGGGAAGCAAGACCACCTTCTCCTCCTCTTCCTCCTTCACGTGGAGCAACTTGGTTGTCGAAGCGTTGAGATCAAGAAAAAGCCATAGGAGCTTATAAAGTTGGCAATTCACCCATTTCATTGAGGGCTCACTCAAGCATTTCAACATTCTCCTTCTTGCCACAAGCTAGCTGCCCCCTTGGGTTCATATCCACTATTGGGCTTGCGCCTCTTGCCATTGGGTCACCTTCCACAAGTGTCCTCTTTGTTTTGGTAAGGTTCCTTATGCATTAATTTTGCACATTATGATAAAATTACTTATTCTTTTGTGAATGCTTGTGTTCTTGAATGATTTCTCTATTTCTAGCTTGACCCATGAAATTAGTGGTAGAATTTGATTGGGCTAGGTAGATTTAGGGTAACCCATGGAAAGATCTCCTCCTAGGTCGCCTATATGTGCCGCCGGGTGATTTCAGGAACTTTTGGGGCTAGAAAATGGCAATGGTGGGTTACCATCGTTGCTCAACTTCTAGGCCTCGCACTTGCCGATCGGGTAAGGAGGATGCTTGGCACATCAGTGAGGCAAAGGGTGTCAAGTCCGATGCTTGGTGAGGGCGATTTGGCGCCTCAGCGAGGGGGGCATGGCTTGGCGAGCGACATGCGACTTGGTGAGCAGGCATGTTGGCGAGCGGGGCAGTGATGAGTAGGGCACAGCTTGGCGAGCGGGGTGCGCCCTATAGCTGGTCGCGTTCGTTGATGATAGGGCGTGCTCACTGGTGATGGGGCACACTCGCTGGTTCGTGCACATGGCGCTGAGAGGAATTCCTAGCCTCGAGGGGTGTGCTTGACGGGCAAGTGTTGTGTCTAGGCTTTGGAGACTCAGTTGCTCAACTTGCCACTTCCTTGAACGGTGATGTGTGCTCCTGAAATTTGCACTTTGTTCAAAGAGGTGGTTTTGCCATCTAAAGGCGTCGTCTCTCGGTCAAGCCACCGAGGTCCCGGGCCTTCTCGCCAACTTTGAAGGATGACGGGCGAGGTACGTATCATATTTCTGTGAATTTTCTTTTGCCAGTTGTTGCTCTTTTTGATTGCGGAGAGCGGCCTGCCATGTGGATTATTTTTAAGTTGTTGGCACTGACTCTTTGAGTGTTGCTAATTTCAGGTACCCTTTTGAGACAGCAATCCTTCAGCCAGTCGTATTATTATGGCTCCCCGACAGCCTCCTCAGGATCAGGCTCGCCCAAGGCGAGGTGCAGTTCGTGCTGCTATAGTTGAGTCATGATCATCTTCCAGTGGGGACTCAATTATGGTTGCTAGGAAGACTCGCGACACACCGCCCTCATCCGTTGAAGGTAACTTCTCCTACACCCCATCTATCATGAACGAGGCTCAGCTAGAGCAGATTATCTCTCATCATGTTATTCTGGGTACCGTTGAGTGCAGGCTCCCCAGTCCTGATGAGTGTGTAAATCGCCCTCCGAATGGCTAGCAAGCATGGAGCCCCCGACACTGCAATCCCGAGGCTATCCTTCCAACTATTTTATTAGCATCAGCGACTATTTTTAGGTGGCGCCCTTCTAGCTGAAGCCCAACACATACCAAATTATCTTTGGGCTTCACGTATTGTTCTGGATCTTAGGCTGTGAGCCTCCTTTGCCTCGAGAGATTTATTACTTATACCATCTTCAGTTCAACCCAAAGGGAGGACATATGGATTTCATCATCTTTGCGTTCAAGCTGGGGTGTCTGACTTGGTGCTTAGCGGGAAGTCCAACGCCAAGGAATATCCTTATAGATACTTGTTTATAAAAAAACATCAACTCCACCCACAGGGTCTACAGGAGAGTTGGTAAGTCCTTTGTTCCCATTCCTTACGAGATAGTATTTTGGAGTGCTAGGGCATTTTTCTCGCCAACCATCATGGGAGTCCTCACCATTGGCGACTGGCGAGCTCCTCCACGAGGGTGGTGAGGGTCACCTGACTATTCCTGACTTGCATTGTTCTAATGTGTGTGTTGTTTTTAACAAGTGCCCTTACTCGTTCGACGACATGGCCCGGATACCAGGAGTGCCTTAAATTTCTACAAATCATAGTGGTGGCTGAGTATAAGACTGCACACTTCCTCCTTTCCGACTAGAACTTACAGATTTGCAGCTTCTTGGGTGCTCACTAGTTCCTATACTCAGCGAAGCCCTTTCCATTTATCGAATACGATAATTTGTGGGGATTTCCTATTATTGAGTTCATTGATGTTAATGTTGTAAGACGTGGAGTCCCGACAGTCCACGAGGTAGCCATGGGGGTGACCAGTGACGGCGAGCCCATCAATGGTGGCGACTGGTGACTCCTGAGGTGGAAGGTTCCTCGGCTCCTTGCCCTGACACACTCGACTTCCTGAGACTTCTGTGACACTCCGACGCCTCTAGTGGTCTGCGTTTGCGGGGCTTCCTCCACAGCCAACCCTTCGAGGCCTACTCAAGTACAGGGGGAGTTCTCACGATCTTCACTGCACTATCCATTCCTGACTCAGTGGGAACGATTTTCTAGCCGCTACCCAAGCAGAGCTTGCATCATTGCCCTCTTTCTTTTCCACTGATTTGAATAGTCGCGAGCTTAATATAGAGGATGAGGGTGTTAGGATTAATGCCCTAAAAGCATGTAAAGATATTTTATTGGTTTTAAATAAAAATACAATTTTATTATATTTGGATGTTATAATTATTGTTTGAATTAATTATATAATAATATCAAGAAAATTCCCTATTCATTCATGAGAATATGATCTTGTATTAGTACGAGAGAATTAAGATCATATATAATGAATAAAATAGTTAGTAACATATTAAAGTAAGGAATCTTTAATGAATGGTTAGTAGTACGGTTTTCTAAGCATACGAGATGCACATAATCTAGATTCGAATTACTGATGTGGATATACATCTTAGTAAAGGTGCTGTATATAATAGAGATTATATAAGACATGACCGATGAGAATTAATTATCTTTATAAACTTGTCGTTTGACATAAAGATTTAATTCTTGTCATAATAGATGATCATTTGTAGATCATTCTAAATCTTGAGTATTAATGAACTCCTGTTTATGTTTATTGGACCTTTTAATTTACTCGTTAAGGTCTCTTAAAATAATGAGGCTAATGACTTTTGTTTTGGAGATTCAATATAATGGATGGTTGGGAACATGAATTACAATATTGGAATCCATGCTTTCCTAACGGATCGAATATTGGTTCCCTTAAGGGTTGATTCTGGAACTAAATAGTTATTGAGCTCAAATCTATAATTAGATTATAGATTAATTATTCGTAAATGAATTAATGGTACTTTAGGATCAAGAGGTAATTAGAAGGGTAAAACAGTAATTTTGATCAGCTCTAATTAATGAACCAATAATGGAGGACAAAACTACATATATTAATTAGATCAATGGACTACTAAAGAAAACTCTGTAAATGTAATTCTATAAATACTTAGAGTGAAATTCCATATTTATAGTGGACTAATTATGGAATTAATAAATAATATTGTTAGATTAAAGAGTTTAATTAATAATCTGGTTTACTAGGACTTCGTATTATAGGTCCATAGTCCCCAGATCACCTCTGTCCTACACTGTCAATGGTAAGGATGTCAAAAGAATGATTTGTCAAGAGAAATGACTAAATTGCAAATGAATTAATTTTCTAGGGCAAGGAAATAATTATGAGTGATTGATTAATTATTTAACTATATAGTTTTTATTTTGAAAAACTATAGGTTAAAATTAATATTAATCTTGTTTGGATTAATATAAAGAGAGAAAATAATAAATATCTTATTTATAATATGATATTTATTTATTTAATTTAAAATTGATATTTTAAGATAAAGTTAATTTTGAATTAATTGATATTTATGTTGGAATAAATATCTTGTCTTAAAAGATGATTAAATAAACAAATGAGAAAATTAGGGCAACCCTAATAGGGCTGGGCAACACACACTATACAGTACAATGTGTGGCGCCTAGCATCAGGTTTTTTTTTTTTATCCCTAGGATTTGAATTTCAAATAAATTTATTTAATAAATTATTTAATTATTCTTTTTAATATAATCTAAATAGATAATTAAATAAAAATATCTAATCAGTTTTAATTTGAATTATATTTAAATTAAATAAAGATTATTTAATTAGATTAAATATCTGTATAAATCTGATATACGTGATATTCAGAATGTATAATCAGACTCTTGTGCAACCAATCTAGCTTTGTTTCTTACTATTGTGCCAAATTCATCACTTTTATTTTTAAAAATCCATTTTGTTCCAATGAAATTAGTGTGATTTGGTTTGGGCACAAGGGTCCACACATTATTTCTCGTAAACTGTTCTAATTCTTCTTGCATGGCTTTAATCCAAGATTCACCAGTTAAAGCTTCTTCACATTTTTTGGTTCAAGCGAAGAAGTGAAACACACACGTTGAACGAGATTCACATACCTTTTCCTTGTGACCATGCTCTCCTCCAAATCACCCAGAATGAGATCAGCAGGATGATTCTTTTTCACCCTGGTTGAGGGTTCTCTACGCACAAAATTAGTGATGATTTTTGACATTTGTACCTCTGCGTGTTCAGATGGTGATATATCAGACACCAAGGGTGATGGTTCAGTTGATGCTTCTAATGCATCAGTCAAAATTTCAGATACATCATTTTGTGCATCTGAGGCAACATGCACGTTTTCTATGAATTTGTCTATCTCTGCCTTTGTTGAAAATTATGAAAAACCCTTCATATCATCAACAACAATGTTAGCAGATTCCATAACAGTTTGGGTTCTCATGTTGTACACACGATATGCCCTACTATTAATGGAATAACCAAGAAAGACACAAACATCACTTTTAGCATGAAATTTTCCAATATTTTCGCGAATCCTCAATATGTAACACACACAACCAAAATTGTGGAAGTAACTTACCTTTGGACGTTTACCTTTCCAGATCTCATAAGGCGTTTTGGTTGTACCTAGACGTAAGAACACTCTGTTTATTGTGTATCAAGGAGTATTAATAGCTTCAGCCCACAATCGTTTGGACAATTTCTTGCTATTCAACATTACTCTTGCCATTTCTTGAAGAGTACGACTCTTTCTCTCAACAACTCCATTTTGTTTAGAAGTTTTGGGTGCTGAAAATTCATGAGAGACACCACAAGACTTAGAAAATTCATCATACATAGCATTTTCAAATTCTTTGCAATGATCACTACGAATTCTTACAATTTTTCCAATATTACAATCTTTTTCAACTCTCAATTTTAAACACATTTTTGAAAGCTTCAAATGTGTCAGATTTTTCTCTTAAAAAATCAACCCAAGTAAAATGATAGAAAGCATCTACACATACAAAAATGTATCTTTTTCCATTTAAACTCTCAACCTGAATCGGACCCATGAGATCCATGTGAAGCAATTCTAAAACTTTTGAGGTATTTACATCCATAATACCTTTATGAGTGATTTTTAATTGCTTGCCAAGTTGGCACGGTTCACACTTACCAATAGACTATTTACCTAGTTTGGGTAATCCTCGAACAATACCTACATTTGACAACTTTTTCAAGTTTTTAAAATTAATGTGACCAAGTTTTTCATGCCACAGATCAGTTGAATTATTTATGGCTGAGTGACATGACAAATTTTGAGAAAGAGTATAACAATTGTCAACTGATCTGAAACCTTTTAAAACACAATTTCCATTTTTATCAATCACACTACAATCATCACAAGAAAAATTAACAATAAATCCTTGATCACAAATCTGACTTATGCTAATTAGATTAGCTTTCAATCCATCAACCAACAGGACATTTTTCAGTTTAGGTAACCCTTCCAAATTTAGGGTGCCCTTTCCAAGTCTTTGCCTGCCTCACCATCGCCAAAAGTGACTACACCACAATTTTTCAGCTTTAAAATTAATAAGAATATTTTTGTCACCTGTCATATGTCTAGAACATCCACTATCAAAATACCAAGAATTAGATGTATGAGTTCTATGACATGTAATTGCAGCAAGACAATTATTCTCATTCTTTTTGACCCATTTTTGTTTACGTGTGTGATGTTTCTTTTGTACCTTTTTTAATTTTTCATGATGAAAATAATTTGTATTAAAAACATTCATCAAAGCAAAACACTTTAGTCGAATGTGACCTTTGACACCACAAAAATGACAAGTGAGATTGAATTTCTTAGTCCTTTCATTGGACATCAAATTCTTACATATCTGTCTCTTGGCTGATGAGATAGTCTGTGATGTTGATGGATCAGAAACCTGCAGTGTTAGATCAGAAGGTACAACAGGTAATGAGCGAGCTGTAACAAACACAATTTTTCCCTTTGATTGAAACCCTTTAGACCCAATCCAGTATTGTTTCTTTGACCTGCATTCTGGACCTCCTAAAAAATTGTAGATCCTGGATTAAGCATTTGAACATTTCTTTTTATAAGATCAAGCTCTTTTTTCAAACGATTAATTTCTGCATTTTTATCAAAAATCTTAGTTTCAAGAATTTTAACATTTGTTTCAAGTTCATCATTTCTGTAAGAAAGAGATTTAATATTTTTTGCATTTGATCTATTCACAACACATAGCTTAATTACATTTTTTTATAAGGTTCTTCCAGTGAATCTTCATTTTCTTCTGATTCATCAGAATCAATGTCGACAACATCAGCAGTACTTGTCATATTATCAGTAACCTTATTTACTGAAACAATATTGTTTAGACAAACAAATTGTCTATTTTTCTGCAGCAAACACGGAGAATTCAAGAGTACAGATGTTAAAGCAACATTTTCTCTATCTTCATCACTACTTTCAGAGTCATTGTCACTCTAAGTAGCATTCATACATTTTTTATTTCTTCAATGTATTTGCACATTCTGATTGAATGTGACCAAATCCTTCACATTCCCTGCATTGAATTCCCTTTCTATTATTAGGAAAAGGGGGTTTTGAAGATGTATTACCTTTAGAGAAATTCGTTTTGTTGCCCAATTTTTTCATATATTTTTTAATATTTCTTGTCAATAGGGCCAACTCATTATCATCATCCTCAGAACTTACCTTCTCATAACTTTTCAAGGCAATAGATTTTTCTTTTTCTTTTTCCTTGGTCGATATTTCTTTTTGTTTGATTTGTTGATTCAGTTCAAAGGTTCGAAGAGATCCCATTAGTTCTTTTACCTTCATGGTATTCAGATCTTTGGCCTCATCCATAGTCGTTAGCTTGGTGCTAAACCTGTCTAGTGAGACACGAACAATTTTACGAACTAAAAAAAATTCTTCTAATTTTTCTCCTAAGGCAAAAAATTCATTAGCAATATCAGACAATCTTTCATAAAATTTAGTAAGAGTTTCAGTCTCAGACATCCTAAGATCCTCAAATTTTGTTTGCAACATAATGGACTTAGAACGCTTGACATTAACCGTTCCTTCAAATTGAGTTTAAAGGATTTGCCAAGCCTCTTTGGCTAAATCACAAGAGGATATGAGTTTAATATATCATTCGCCAACACCATTGAATAAGGCATGTAAAGCTTTGTTATTGTAACTAGACGGTAAATCATCAACAGTTGACCAATTTAACTTAGATTTTACCATTGTTTCTCTAGTTTTTTCGTCAAATTCTGTTGGTGCTGACAAGCCTGTCAAAATAATTCTCCATGCCTTCTCATCTTGAGATTTGATGAAGGCTTTCATCCTAACTTTCCAGTAAGGATAATTTGAATCATTAAGCAATGGTGGTCGAGTTATAGAACTCCCTTCTGCAAAAAACGAATTGTAACCAAAATATACAAATAAACAGAAGGAAAACCACAAGATCTCACTAAGAGTTTAGTGAACCGCTCTGATACCAATTGAAATTCTATTTTTTAATATTACCAACTAAATTTAACAAACAATTTATTTAATGCAGAATAGTTAAACAATTATTTGATCAAATAGATATTCTGATGAATCAGGACAGAATGCTGATGAATCAGAATATACGAACAGAAAGTAAATAAACTAAAAGTAATGTGACACAAGAATTTTTTTATGTGGTTCAGAAAACCTAGTCCACGGGGCTACGCCTAAAGATAAAATCAATTAGTAAAGTCTCAAGTGTACAAAAAACAATTGACTTATATAAGTTTAAACTCCCTCTAAAACTTTGTCGCAACCTTGAAGTACACCATTTTAATAATCTCATTTTGAAAATCACTAAGAGCACGAAATACCTCCTGATCTTGATGAATGCTTACTTCATCCTGAAGTAAGAATTTTGGAAATCTTCTCTCGAATACTTATATGTCATATGTCATGTTCACAAGCTTTATGACCTGTTTACTTTCTGTATAACAAAACAAAGCACAAAAAAACATAGAGATAGTATAACAAAAACTACTCTTTACATATAAAATAACTCTTCAAAAGCATAAAGCGTTAGAAATGGTGAAGTGGTGAGAATGGATGCTGCTTAGGTCTAGTATTTGTAGAGTTTTAGAAACCCCTAAGCCAGGCAATCTCGTTAATGGCCTAAATTGGGAAGTTACTCAAAATAACTTCTCATTTCATTTACTACAGGAATTTCCAGATGTGACAGACAACCATTCTGTAGCATCAGGAAATGGACGAACCTGGTCTTAAAACCCAACCAGGTTCATTTCAAAATTTCCTTCCTTTGGGCACAAGCTTCATTCAGTTTCCTTATTTTAGACAGATAAAATCAAGAAAAAATATACAGAGAATAATTCTTTAATACACATACTCATTATAGACAAGATTACCATAAATAATTAAGTAAACTTAACTATATATAAAATGCATTTAATAAAGAATTGATTCATACCAAAATGAGACACAATCACACTTAAATACCCATTATATAATTTCGAAAAAAATACCATTTAAATAATAAAATATATTTATTAAAAAGGTTAGCCAATAATAGGATTTTACAAAATTGAAGGAAAGACAAGAAACATAATTACATTACAAATTTTTCTTCTATTTTGTATCGATGAAAAAAAAAGATTAAAATCTTGAAGATTCATTAAGTGGGGAGTTGTTTTTATCTAAATACATTTATATCAACACCATCATTTCCTTAAACCTCCAAAATTGTTGTTAATGGCCAACACATATTGATTACAAAAGAGGAAAGTAAACATATATCATGTAAGAAAGCAAGAATATGAGTAAACCATAGCAAAAATTGTGACTTAAGAACCAGAGCAAACAAGAATATGACCTCACTTGGGAATCAAATGTAACGCCCTAATTTCTCATAAATTATCGAGAACACAACGTTGGATCTTAATCATAAACATTGCTCTTTTATTGAATGAAAACTTAAAAATATATATATATATAATGGTTTTACAAAAATAAAATAATTGTCTTTAACATATTAAAATGAGCAACATTTAAATAAAACATTCTTTAATAAATAAATAAATATGCTCTCTTGATCTTCCTTGACTATATGGTCCCCACGAGTACATCACGAAGCTCTTAGGACCCACTCGCCACCGGCCTTTCTATCATTAATTGTCTGAAATAACAACATCATAAAAGGTGAGCTTCTAAGCCCAGTAAGGAAAATACAAACAATAGTTATTCATATAATCTTTTAATCAACATATCATAAATTTTACAAGAGTCATAACAAAACTTATTTATACTAATCATACAACATCATAAAATCCTAGGCCATACCATAGCCTTAGTCATAATCATAAATCATAATCTAAGTCATAATCATACATCACAAGTCATAGGTCATAAGTCATAATCGTAACTATAGGTCATAGATCATAATAACAAGTCAGATATAATAAAAAGATAAGTGCTTATACAGGCGTGGAAATTTAAGCCTCGGACAATAGTCTGTCATACACCAGACATCAACTTAGGTCCGTCATAAAATTTTGGCAACCGAGCCTACCGGACATAAGTCCATCATACATCATTGGACACCTTAGGTCCAGACACACTTACCCCTTTATTGTACCTAAAATGTTAGGTCATACAAAACGTAAACTGGGTCATAAGCTAAACTACCTAATTTTCCTTACAAAAAATCTGGAATATTGGAGACAAGAGTGGGATTGGAAACTCCTACAACCAAGCATAAAGAAACCATAAGTTCTCTAGCGAAAAGAATATGAATAGAAGATCTAAACCATTGGAATAAAGACTTACCAAAAACCTTAAGTTTCAAAGAAATTGAACACCTAACCAAAAGTCATTATAACGAGTTAGGATTTGAAGAAAATGAAAAGAATAAGAGGAACTATAATGAAATAAACTTGAGGATAGAGAATACCTTGGATAGATTAGAACTTCGATCTACACCTCAATACCGAAAACTCACTCTATCTTACTTTTCCAAGTGTTTATAAAATCTTAGATTGGAAAGCTTTTAACCCCAAAACGCTAGTGTTTCTCTCTAGAATGAACTTAGCAGCTTGGAGAGGCTCTGAACTGTGCTTGAAAGATGATGAAAAATGGTTGAGTGAATGGTCCTATTTGTAGAGTTCAAGGAGTGAAACTAACTCCTTTTAAAATGAATAAATAAATAATTAAAAATACATTTTTCTCTCAAAAGATGCCCAGAACTCGGTCAAAAACGTTTAGGAACAAGTCAAAGTTGTTGAGGGCTTCTTCTAGTTTTAGATTCCACGAAAATTCAAAAATGGCCACTGGAGCTGATATATCGCCTCCTATAGGTGATATATCGCCTACACCATAATCCTGAGGGTCCGTGGTTTCGCTCGTGTGAATTTGACGTGTTTTCCGTATCAATCATAGGCGATATACCAGCCCCTATAGCTGCGATATATTGGCATACACTGATATTTCAAACACATTTTTACACACTTTCAACACACTTGAATTTGTTTAAACCACTTTGACTAAGTAAAACGTGATCCTATCAGCTGAGGGAAGGTTCTAGACATCCTAGACTTATCCATGATTACTTTTATTCATCAAAAACCTTAAATCTTTAATAAACATATATGTGGCAAATGTCACATTCTTAATTATTCTATCTAAACCTTATGTTATAATAAATAATATTCTTAGGACTATCTTCATTAATCAAACATTATGATAAAATTAATATTTCCAAACTATAGGCTAAACTTATAAAATCCATAACTAGCTGTAACGCCCTGGTTACCCCAGAACAGTTACGGAGAACAGTGAACCCGAAATTTGACTCACTACCTGAGTCTTTTGGTTAAAAACGTGCTTCTAAGTGTTATTAATAGGCTAAGGTGAAAAACCAATAAAAAGGAAAGGATATATTTTATTTAATACATAAAATTGTTCATGGGCCCATAAAAATGTTTACAGGTTATTTACAACTCAAAATGGTCATTACTGTTTCAAATTTACAAACCCGCCAACTTAAGCGGCAAAAATAGGGTAAACCCCCTGTTTCCTCTGAGAACTCCTTGGCTGTGGTGGTCAAGCGGCCGCATATGTACACATCACCACCTAAGCTCTCCATTCAAGGCTGGGTGAGCTTTTCTTTCCCTTTACTTGCACCACATAGCACCCATGAGCCAAGGCCCAACAAGAAAACACAATATAGCATGAATATAATATCAACAATGATCATAATAATCATTCAGGACTTTCAGTCCAAAACAGGTAAGTGACAGTGGAAAAGTCACTAAGGTGGGTTCAGTTCCCAATAGCCATGTGACGATAGGGTCACCGGGGCTTTAGAGATAAGTGATCCTTTCACTAGCTTAAACAGGTTAGGTGCATGATGACTAGTCACCAACATAACCTACCTCATGACCATAGAGTCATAACCATGGAACACTGTTCCCCAGCCATGTGACAAGCTGTCACCTAGGCCTTTGGCCTTGGCTCTAAGTAACTAGCTTAGACTAGTCAAGTGCTTATAAGTTTCATCGACCTTAGGGTCAGTCCAGCATTAATGTCTTAGAGCCATTCAATGCTGATATCGATTAGATCTAATCTTCATATGGCCCTGCGTTCAGGACGCTTATGCCATTTCTGACTCTTAGGTCAGTGATACGCGACCAGTGCCGTCCCTGACTAATCAGTACCATACACAAGTAAAAAAAATCCGCTAGCATTTAATATGCAATCAATGTCCACATTTATCAACCATAATGCCTCATCAACAATCATGCATGTCATATACACCGGATGCAATTTTCTTACCTCTGGTTCGAGCGAGAAATATAATAAGAACAACTCCTGAGAACGATCGACCTTTTGATTCCTTAGCGGTTACCTAATCATAACCAATTATAATCTCCATTAATGAAAATCAACAATAAAAGGGTCTTAACCTAAACCCCACTCTCGGGACCTCGAAACATGCCCACACGGTGAGTAGATTCGATCCCGGGCCTTAAGGATTGAAACCCTGAGCCAAAAACCCCTAAAAACACTCAAAACGAGATTCTGGAGGAACAGAGTAGCGCTACAGCTCTACTCCCTAGCGCCCCAACGCAATACTCAGAACCCCCAAACCACCCACAGAAATCCTGTGTAGCGCTATAGCGCCCTTTGATGGGCGCTGTAGCGCTAGCCCCAGACTAATGCTCCCCTGAAACCTCCTTCTTGGACTCCTTCAATTCTAACCTGATTTCAATGCTTCCAAATCCCATTTTTGATGCCAAATGAACCCAAAAACCATCCTCACATACCCTAGGCATCACAACCACAAGAACCCTAGCCAAAACTCCCAACAAAACCAATCATTCAACCTAGAAATCCCAACTGAAAACCAAAACTAAAACATAGCAAAGCAAGGATTTTAATGGCTAGAAACTTACCTCAAGCTCAGATTATGATGCTCTTCAATGGTGGAACACACTCCTAAACTCTCAAGACTTACTTCCCAAGCTTGAATCCTCAAGAATGGCTAAAAAATCACAAAGAAAACTGAAGGAGAAAAGGTACGGGAGAAGCTTCAAACTTATGCTCTATTTTCCTCTCCTTTCTACAACCTTAATGGCTTAAATCTATCCTAGGGGTGAAAAGACCAAAATACCCCTAGTTCAATTAAGGGTTTCTAAAGGCTCCCAAGGGCAAAATTGGTAGTTCCCACCTATCTCGTTAATCATAATTAACGCTCTCCAATTCCCGATATTCTCAATATTCTTAAACACCAATAATTCACATTCTGTTACCCTTTAATTCCCGGCAATGCTCTAATCATTAAAATCACCCTGAGACTCATCCCGAGCCCCGAACTTAAACCTGTTATGACTAAACCGCTAATTAATATTCCATGATCGTCTCATGTCGAATAGCTCGAACCAACCCACATTATAATGTGGTCTCAACAATATATCACCGACATGCATACAAATATACAATTACACCCTCAACGGGCCAAATTACCAAAACACCCCTGTAGTGAAATGTGGACCCACATGCATGCATTTAACATCATATTATAATATAATTAACATATACATGCATATTATCATTTAATGGCATAATTAAACAATTATGACCCTCCCGACCTACTAATCCAGCCATTAAACCGCACTAAGGATTCCAAGGCATTACACTAGCTCTACGAGTTTCCAATTAAATCCCGGCTTGAACCAATAACCACGAAAACTAAAATACTAAGCTATTACTACTACTACTACTACTACTAGCTAAGTAAAATTCCGAGATGCTACAATTCTCCCCTACTTAAAAGAATATCGTCCTCGAAATTTACTTACCAAAAATCTTGGGATATCGCTCCCTCATATATTCCTCCAATTCCCATGTTTCCTCTTTTTTTGTGCTATTGCTCCACAAGATTTTAACCATAGGGACACTTTTGGACCTTAACTCCTTAGTTCCCCGCTCTAGAACGCGTCCTGGTCGTTCTTCAAAACTGAAATCTTGTTTTAACTCCAGATCCTTGTGATCGAGCACATGGGATAGATCTGATATATATTTTCTCAACATCGATACATGAAAAACATTATGTGTTTCAGCTAATGATGGTGGTAAAGCCAACTGATATACTATATGCCCTACTTTGTCCAATATCTCAAAAGGACCTATAAACCTCGGACTTAACTTTCCTTTTTTTTTTTTTTCTGAAATGCATAATTCCCTTCATTGGAGAAACCTTGAGCAAGACTTGATCGCCTACTGAAAACTCAACAGTTCGCCTCTTAGCTTCGGAATAGCTCTTCTGCCAACTTTGAGCGGCAACCATTCGTTGTCTTACCTTTTCTACTGCCTTAGTAACTTCTCTTACAGCGTCGGGTCTTAAATATCGTCTTTCACCAACCTCATCCCAATGAAGTGGTGATTGGCATTTCCGTCCATATAGAATCTCATAAGGTGCCAAGCCTATTTTTGCCTGATAATTGTTGTTGTAAGAGAATTCTATTAATGGAAGATACTTGCTCCATGATCCTGAGAAGTCTAAAGAACATGCCCTTAACATATCTTCTAATATTTGTATGGTGCGTTCTGACTGACCATCGGTTTGAGGGTGAAATGTCGTACCTAGTTTTAACTTAGTGCCCATTGCACGGTGTAGACCTTCCCAGAACTTTGATGTGAATACTGATCCTCTATTAGAGACTATTGTCTTTGGAACTCCATGTAGTCTCACTATCTCCACCACGTAAAGCTCTGCGTACTACTCAACGTTATAAAATGTTCTTACTGGCAAGAAGTGAGCAGATTTTGTAAGTCTGTCTACTATCACCCAAACAGAGTCATGCTGCTTGGTTGTCCTTGGTAATCCCGTCATGAAGTCCATCGCTATATCTTCCCATTTCCATTCGAGAATCTCTAATGGTTGCAAAGTTCTAGCAGGTCTTTGATGTTCAGCCTTAAGCTGTTGACATGTAAGGCATTTCGCTACAATTTCTGCTATGTCTTTCTTCATCCCCGACCACTAGTACATTGTCTTGACATCATTGTACATCTTGGTTGATCCCAGGTGAAGTGAATACGGAATAGTGTGCGCGTCTTTCACAATACTTTCTCTTAATTCACCATTTTCGGGCACACATACTTGGTTTCTATATCGTAAAATGCCTTCTTTTGTCAAGGAGAAATCAACATTTTCTAAGCTTTGTAGTGCTGCCTTCATCTTAAGAAGAAACTCGTCCTCTTGTTGTTTCTCCTTCATTTCCTCCACTAGTGTTGACTTGATCGTGAGGTCAGCTAGTTGTCTAGTTATTAGCTCAATTTCGGACCTCTTAATATCATCTTGTATATGTTGAGCTATCCCCTTAAGTATGGATAAGCTTCCATAACTCTACCTACTAAGTGCGTCTGCCACGACATTAGCCTTTCCTGGATGACACAAGATCTCACAATCATAGTCCTTTACTAACTCCAGCCACCTTTGTTGCCTCGTATTGAGCTCCTTATTTGTAAAGAAGTACTTTAGAGTTTTGTGGTCCGTATAGATTTCACACTTTTCTCTGTACAGATAGTGCCTCCAAATCTTTAGAGAGAAAACTACCACTGCTAATTCTAGGTCATGGGTCGGGTATCGCTGCTCGTACTCCTTTAGCTGTCTCGAGGCATATGCGACCACTTTTTTGTCTTGCATCAAAACGCATCCAAGTCCCTGCTTCGAAGTGTCACAATATACTACAAACTTGCCCTTATCGTTTCGGATGCATAAAATTGGGACTTATATGAGCTTATCTTTTCATATTTGGAAGCTTTCTTCGCACTTCTCCATCCATACAAATTTATGTTGCTTCCGTGTCAAATTTGTTAAGGGTGTAGCTATTTTGGAGAACCCTTCAACAAATCATCTATAGTATCCTGCTAATCCCATAAAACTTCTCACCTCCGTGGCACTCTTGGGTTTGGGCCAGTCCTTCATTGCTTCGATCTTGGCTGGGTCTACTTAGAAATGCTACCTTCTCTAACCAAAATTCGTATTTCTTAAATTTAACGTATAATTGATGACTTTTGAGTCGTCCCAACGTTAGTCGCAGGTGCTCTTCATGCTCAGCTTTTGTCCTTGAGTAGATCAATATGTCATCTATAAATTCCACCACAAACTTATCCAGGTAATACTTAAATACTTAGTTCATAAGATCCATGACCGCGACTGGTGCATTCGTTAAGCCAAAAGACATTACCAGGAACTCGTAGTGTCCATATCTAGTCCGAAAAGTCATCTTTGGGATATCTTCTTCTAGTACTTTTAGCTGATGATACCCCGACCGCAAATCTATCTTTGAGAATATCATAGATCCTTGTAGTCGATCAAAAAGATCATCTATTCGAGGCAAAGGGTATTTGTTCCTAATCGTCACTTTATTTAGTTCTCGATAGTCGATGCGCATCCTCATACTTCCGTCATTCTTCTTGACAAAAAGCACTGGTGCTCCCCAAGGCGAATAGCTCGGTCGAATGAAACCCTTGTCTAAAAGCTCCTAAAGTTGTATCTTTAACTCTTTTAACTCAATAAGCACCATTCTATAGGGAGCTTTCGAAATTGGTGCCATCTCAGGTGCCAATTCTATTTCAAACTCGATTTCCCTACTCGGAGGTAATCTCGGTAGATCTTTTGGAAAAACTTTGGGAAATTCACATACAATATGTACATCCTTTGGTTCAAGCTGAGTTTCTCAAGTTTTGTCCACCACACTGGCTAGAAATGCTTGGCAACCACTATTGATTAACCATTGAGCTTTGAGAGCTGAGACTATATGCATGCGAGTTCGGGAAACTTCTCCTTTGAAAGTGAACTTTTATCCGCCTTATGTTTGTAAGTTGACTATCTTACCCTTACATTTTATCGTTGTCCCATATTTTGATAACCAATCCATGCCTAAAATTACATCATAATCCTTAAGGTCTAACTCTATCAAATCTACTGGTAATTCTTTTGCTTCGATTCTAACTACGACACTACGCACCCCTCTACTAGATAGCATTCTTTCCCCTGAGGGTACCTCCGTGACAAACTTATCTCTAAAAAGTTTGCATCGTTTATCTAAGCTATCAATCATATTCATAGAGAGCAAAGAATGCGTAGCTCTCGAATCGAATAAAACATTGCATAGTTTACCAGAGAGAGTAACTTGACCTGTTACCACTGTATTACTAGTTTCTGCTTCACCTCTAGTTAGAGCAAAAACTCTGGCTGACACAAGCTTTTCTTCCTTCTTTTGGTCTTTCATCTTTGGGCAATCCTTTTTAATGTGTCCTTCTTCTCCACAATTGAAACAGCCTTTCGTCTTATATCGGCATTCTCCTGAATGCTTCCTCTTGCAGATAGGGCACTGGGGATATTCCACATAGGGCTTCTTATTCCCGTTACTTTCTGATGCAGTCTTAATCTTCTTGTCGACTTTTTGATTTTGACCACCCTCATGTTTTCATTTGTGGTCGTTATGTTCATTATTATTATTTTTGGCATCCCTTCTGGTTATGCCTTCCTTCCAGATCCTTTCTTTCGCCTGCTCAGCTTCCAAGGCTACCTCTAATGTTCCTGCATAAGTGGTTATTCCCCGAATCAACTTTACGCCACGTGATATCATAGGTTTCAGTCCTTTCACAAATCTTTGAATTCTTAGTGTCTCGGTGGGTACCATGTCCGCCGCGAACTTAACCAGCCTATCAAACTTCCTACATACTCTGTCACAGTCAAATTCCCTTGAGTAAGCATGATGAATTCGTCCACCCTTGTGGCTAGAATCGCAGGACTATAGTACTTCTTGTTGAGCACTTGGATAAACTCGTCCCATGTAATAATGTTCACATCTCTAGTCTGCTTCACTATATCCCACCAGATACGAGCATCTTTCTTTAGCAAGCTTGAAGCGCAAGAGACTCGATCTTCGTTTCCCAACCGCGTGTGTTCTAATATGGACTCCACCAAACCAAGCCATTCTTCTGCTTCTATTGGGTTAGATTCGCCGTCAAAGTTTGGCAGTTGCTGCTTTCTAAAGTGTTCATACACTGCCTCGTAGCGAGGTTCTGCCAATTATAGTAATTGTGCTTGAGGAATGACTTGCTGCACCACTTGAAGTTGTTGCCCTGAGTTTATTTGGAACTCTTCTTCCCTTCTCCTTAGCTCTGCCCTAAGACGAGTATTTTCTCTTTCCAAATTTTCTCGAGTAACAGCAGCTGTCGGTTCTTCCACTACCTGGCTGCTTCTGTCACTATCGGGGCTGCTAGAAATTCTTCATATATGGGGGTGGCGGCTACTCCTCATCCTCGCCCCTTTCCCCTTCCGCGGCCTCTGCCTCGGCCTCTTCCCTGGCCATTTAGTCTTTCAGATCTTCTTGGTTCCTGCTCCATGTGTCTTTTCTGTTTCCCCAAAAGAGAAAAATTTGAAAAAACTAAGACAAACAAAATAAGTAGAGGTTATAACTTAGCTTATTGTACTATTGTCTATTAGTTCCACCTATCTATTAAAACTACCCTATTACAATTAAATCTAACTCGGGTAAATGAGCCTTAATAATTGAATCTTCCATGGAGGAGGGTTGGGTTCAGTATATCATACCCACTACTAAGGCCCCCTAACTTCCACTTGGACCCAAAAGACAGGAATTTAAACCCTTGCTTTATTAATTGTTATTCCTCTTAATTAGATCCAATCTAATAATGCAAAGAAAACAAGCCTTCACAAATGGGCTAACCCATAAGAAAGGAATTTAAACTTCACACTTTTAATTGAATCCAAAACTCTTAACACTCACTAAACAATGAAATAATAACAAAAGCGAATAACATGTTTTATTAAAATAAGAAATTAATTACAAACTACTGAAAATTTTCTAAAACAGCATAAATAAAATTTTAACGATGTGTTCTTATATACATCTAATCCTCCACATCGGATCCTTCTTCTAGCATATCTTGATTGAAGTCCTCATAATCCTCTCAAGTGTAGATAAACCTTGAAGTAAAAGGAACTTTTTTAAGAAATCCTTCCCTAAGGTTATCTCATAACTGATGAACCCTTTCTCCTATTTCTCCATTTGGTAATATAATATCCTCGAATATTTTAAAATTTCGTGAAAACCTATCCATAAATATGTCATATTTATCTTTAATAGGTACATCATTATCAAATAAAACTTCATTCCATGTTAACCTTAAGCTTGGTTCTGCTAACGGTAGTTTGACTGAGTGCATGAGAACTATGAACTTCTCATGTGATTTTAAAAGGGATGTATGACTATCAATAATCTTTTCTATTTCCTTGTGAATTCGGTTGATTCTAAGAAACACTCTCTCGAACTCATTATCGTACTCAGGGTCTGATATTCTTCTTATAGCTTTAACCTTTCTAACCACACTTGACTCCATTGAGCTAATTTATGAAAATAACACAAGAAAGTCATCACAAACATGTTTCAAACAATGTGCATACTTACTTGGTAACGAGTTGGTCCTTTGTAGCTGTCATATGTATTTCGTGGGAACGTTCAAAACCAATATAGTCATGGCTCTGGTACCACTTGTAACGCCATAATTTCTCATAAATTATCGAGAACACAACATTGGGTCATAATCATAAACATTTCTCATTTATTGAATGAAAACTTAAAAATATATATATAATGGTTTTACAAAAATAAAATAACCGTCTTTAACATATTAAAATGAGCAACATTCAAATAAAACTTTAAAAGAAAACATTCTTTAATAAATAAATAAATATGCCTGCTTGATCTTCCTCGGCTATATGGTCCCCACAAGTACATCACGAAGCTCTTAGGTCCCACTCGCCACTGGCCTTTCTATCATTAATTGTCTAAAATAACAACATCAATAAGGAAAATACAAACAAGAGTTAGGCATATAATCATTTAATCAACATATCATAAATTTCACAAGAGTGATAACAAAACTTATTTATACTAATCATACAACATCATAATACCCTAGGTCATATCATAGCCTTAGTCATAATCATAAATCATAATTTAAGTCATAATCATAATCTAAGTCATAATCATACATCACAAGTCATAGGTCATAAGTCATAATCGGAACTATAGGTCATAAATCATAATAAAAAGTCAGATATAATAAAAAGATAAGTGCTTATATAGGGGTGGCAATTTAAGCCCCGGACAATAGTCTGGCATACACCAGACATTAACTTAGATCTGTCATAAACTTTTGGCAACCGAGCCTACCGGACATAAGTCCATCATACATCATTGGACACCTTAGGTCTAGACACACTTACCCATTTATTGTACCTAAAATGTTAGGCCATACAAAACATAAACTAGGTCATAAACTAAACTACCAAATTTTCCTTACAAAAAACTGGAATATTGGAGACAAGAGCGAGATTGGAAACTCCTAAAACCAAACATAAAGAAACCATAAGTCCTCTAGAGAAAAGAAGATGAATAAAAGATCTAAACCATTGGAATAAAGTCTTACCAAAAACTTTAAGTTTCAAAGAAATTGAACACCTAACCAAAAGTCATTATAACGAGTTAGGATTTGAAAAAAATGAAAAGAATAAGAGGAACTATAATGAACTAAACCTGAGGATAAAGAATACCTTGGATAGGTTGGAACTTCGATCTACACCTCAACACTGAAAAATCTTACTTTCCCAAGTGTTTATAAAAGCTTAGATTGGAAAGCTTTTAATCCCAAAACCCTAGTGTTTCTCTCTAGAATGAACTTAGCAACTTGGATGCTCTGAACTGTGCTTGAAAGATGATGAAAAATGGCTGAGTGAATGGTCCTATTTATAGAGTTCAAGGAGTGAAACTAACTCCTTTTAAAATGAATAAATAAATAATTAAAAATACATTTTTTGCTCAACAGATGCCCAGAACTTGGTCAAAAACGTTCAGGAACAAGTCAAAGTTGTTAAGGGCTGTTTCTAGTTTCGGATTCCACAAAAATTCAAAAATGGTCAATGGAGCCGATATATCACCTCCTATAAGCGATATATCGCATGCACCATAATCCCGAGGGTCCGTGGTTTCGTTCGTGCAAAGTCGACGTATTTTCCGTATCAATCATAGGCGATATATCGGTCCCTATAGCTGCGATATATTGGCATACGCTGATATTTCAAACACGTTTTTTGCACTAAGTAAAATTATGAGACGCTACACCAAATCAAACCTTTTATAGAATATCATAAGGATCTGTATTGGTGTACAAAAAATTAAGAACCCAAAACAATATACTTGTTGACTAAACCGAGACTAATCATCCAAAGCCAAAGCGAACAGAAAACACAAACTGCAACAACTAAAGTAATACAGAGAAGTACATATGGTGATCCGTGTGAGGAGAAACCAACCAATGACAAAGCAGGGTTAAATGGTCTTAACAATTTTTTTTTTACAAAGATGGTCTTAAAAATTTAACACATGGAAAAATTAAGAATCTACATTCATTTGCAAAACGACAACATCATTATCCCACTAAATTCATGAAATATCAAGAAAATTAATATGAAATTAAAGGTCTGTTAAAGATGAGTGAAAGTTACACAAAAAAAAAAAAGATGAGTGAAAGAGATAAAAAGAAAAACACAAACACATAAAATTAACCTAAAATAAGAGACTATGAAGATGAAGAACCCACCTTTCATAACCATCAAGCTTTTTGTTGGAAATCTAGTTCATGGAGGGGAATATTTTTACCAGTTTTTCTTCAAGCTTTCTGCCAGAAATTTGTATGGTCCATGGTGACTCGCGCTTTACCCAAAAATATTCCACCCACAGTACTGAGAAAAAAAATAAAGCAAAAAATATACAATACACCTGTGACTATAATAACATGTCTATCCCAACACTTATCCTAATAGTATTTAAAAAAAAAAACACAAGTGCACCAGTGCGGATGCTTTCGAGACCCGCACCAAAGAAATTTTATATATATATATATATACTAGATACAAACAACGTGCAATGCACGCTTGCTTAATTTTATTTATAGAGTTTATTAATTATTTTTATTAAATTTTTATTATTGTCATATAAATTTCAAATAAATAAACAGTATTATATATATATATAAAATGACATAAACATATTAAATGAAAAATCAAAGTAAAACATTATTTATGATTTTTTTAAAATATATATATAATGTGATAACTTTTTTAAACATAAATGATAATTTAAAAAAAATTAAGATTATGTATTATATATTATTATTATAATGATATTTTATAATATTTAAATTTATATTCTTGTATTAAATATTATTATAATTATAATATTTGAATTAATATTAATATAATTAGTAAAAATCAAGATTGCATAATATTCATAATAATATTTTATAATATTTAAATTTATATTAATATAATTATTAAATATCTAGTTTTGTATTATATATTATTATTATAATAATAATTTATAACATTTGAATTTGAATTTGAATTTGTATTAATATAATTATTATATATGTAGTCTTATATTAAATATTTTATAATATTTAGATTTTTATTAAGATGATTAATAAATATATATTTTTAGTTAGTTTTAAAAGTATATTCCGTTAAATATTTAGAATATCCCATTAAAGTTAACAAAATAAACGGTCAAAACCAAAATTTTTTGTTATCTACACACTTTTTATATATAAGAGATATTTATTTCATTTCTATTGTTTGGTTCAATAAAATATTTGTGTCTATTGCTTCCTTCGATAAAATATTTATAATCAATTACTTAATAATATTAGTCGATGATATTTTCGTGTTATAGTGATCCATTTTTTTATTTTATTTATTTAATTGTTATGTTTTAGTTAATTGTTTGATTTTTAAAAAATAATTAAAATGTTTATTTTGTGTGAATTAGGATTTATTTGATTATTTGGAATAATTGTGTAATGTTTGTTTAATTATTAGTGTTACATTTTTTTAAGTGTGACAATATTATGTGATTAGAATAGGTTGCATTTTTATTTATTTAGAGTGTGTGTGTGTGGATTTGTTTTATTATTTTTATTATTATTTCATTTAATTTAAGAAAATAAAATGAAAAGGAAATGAGTTGTCATCTTTTGGGATAAGATGGGCTTATCTAATAGATTGTGTTTACATTGGGATTGGGGTGTAGATAAGGTTTAAGGAGAGGAAATAGTGAGATTTAGCTTATTTTGTGGGATAGGATTATAGTTTTCACTCTTGGGTTTTCCCTTAGGTTTATGTCACTAGGGTAATATAAATAGAAGAATATGGGAGCTTTGGAAAACCATTTGGTGGCTGCCGAAGCTTTGAGAGAAAAAGGGAGAGGAGAGCACGAAAAAAAAAAGACAAAGACAAAGAGAGAAAGAAGGAGAAGAGAAAGGGGTTCCAAGATCTCTGGGTATGTGTTCTTATTTTGATTTTGGTTTTTGGTTCTTGATCCTCTAAGATTAGATATCTCTTTCTAAATTCTAAGAAGTTTGTTTCTCTTTTCTTTCATGGTGTATTTTGAAATCCCTAGGTGCCAAAGGATTTATTTGTTTTGTGTTCTTGAACACCATCAAGAGGTAATGGAATTTTTGTTATTATTTCTTTTCTTGATTGGTTGTTCTCATAGAAAGAAAAAGAAACATGCTAAGGTTGTGGATTAATTCTTACAAGATGGGTATGATTTGATTTTGGTGCTCTTGATATTTTGTTGTTTGTTTTAATTGATTTTGAGACCTCACTTATGTAAAGCTATGTGGATGATGCATGATGAGTTCGGCCAAGGCATGAGATTTTGGATGCTTTGATTTTATGTTAGTATGATTATTGACATGCCATGATTATGTTGATACAAAGCTAGAATACTAGAAACATGCTAGGGTTTAAATCTAGCAATGATGTTGAAATTGATATTGTGTTGTTATGATTATGGGTATCGGCCTTGATGTTCTAAGGTGTAGGGTTTGTATGATGATTTGATTTTGGAATAAGAATTTAAGCATGTTATGGTTCTTGTTTTGGTTCACTATTCATGATATGGTTTTATGTGGACTAATACAACATGCTTCTTTTGGATACATAAGATGTTCAGCCAAAGGGTATGAAATGGGTTTTAGTTGTTTATTTATTTTATTGATTTTCTCTTGATACTTGAATAAAGAAGCATGATGTGATTTTGTGGTAAACTTGCTTGTTAAGTCCTATGTGTATTTCAGCCTAAGCTATATTGCGTAGTGTGATATTGTTCTAGATGCGTACATGAGATTAAGGATTATCAGGGACTTGCATAAGATGTTAGAAAGTATGTTAGACCTATCTGTGTATTGTTGGTATATTATTAAATTTTTATTGGTCATTTTATAATTCTATGTTACTTGATGAATTTTATTGTTAATGTATTTATTTAGCAAGCATGAGTAAACTAAGTGTGAGTTTGATGCCATGATTTCATGATATATGCTAAAGATGAAAATGATTAATTTCATATATTTTGTTCTTTCATTTCATTAAGAAAGCGTATGATTTTATGTGAATTTATATGCTTAAAAGATAAAAGTAAATAAATGAATTGCATGCTGAATTTTATTTTAAGTTTATGGGATTAGTAAGCATGTGTATCTAAGGGTGGTTTTGTGCCATGATGATATTGTATTTATAACTATGAATTTTAAACAAACTTTAAATAATTGTGAATGCCATGATTTTATGTGATTAGGTGTTCTAGAAAGAGAATTAAAAATAATCATATTTTTATTTTTAGAAAAGTGTTATTTCTTATTTTGTGGTGGACTTGGAAGCATGTTAGAAATTGATTAATTATTTTTGTAATATTATTTATAAAATAAATTATGAATACTAAAAAAGTTTGTATATTGGATTAAAGTGTGGTATCCTTTGCATATTGTTGATTTAGGCCATGATTAATTTGTGAGTTTTGGTTTTGATTTTTGGGATTTAGTCTTGATGCATGATTTCCAATGGTTTTAAGATGTCAAACTGGTAGCAAGCATACTAGGAAATTAATAGGTATTAGTTAAGTGTTATACCCATTTTTGGAGTTTCACTACCCGTCGGCCTAGATCATGCCTAAGGCCCAGTCACTTGTTACTTTGTCTCATTGATGGGTCAAGCCCAATAACTTAAGCCCACTCGAATGTAGCCCTAACTCCTCAATATAAATAAGAGGAGTAAGGACCAAAAGAAATGGGGGGGGGGGGGGGGGCAACTTTTCACTGAGAGAATTCTCTCCATCTTCAATGGAGTCAAATAGCTAAAAGCTAAATACAAATGTAATCCATAGCTTGCAAGATCAATGACAATGACTAAGTGTATGTATGCCATCTTTTTGGGGTCGAAGCACTATAAAACTCTCTCTATCTATTATTTCTGGGCACTAGACACATTTCTTATACTTTATTTAGCTCTAAAAAATCTTCTCAATATTATTCTTTGGGTGTTGGATGAGTTAACAAAAAAATGAGTCAACATTTTGGTGCTTTCATTGAGATTTGAACACAAGGAAAAAGACGTTGATGTCATTGAAATTCACCCCAGCAGCAGGTTGCCCCAAACCATCTATGTTCAGCAATATTTCAGACATATATGAATAGTAGCTGGCAGATCCACATGTCTAGGGTCGCTTGGGAGTGCCTGGAGGGACGAGTTACTTTGGAGCATTCCTTCTCCTGGGTTCCTAAAGGTCCACTCACTTGGAGGACTGCTCGCCCGAAGGACTTCTCGTCTGGAGGACCTCGGCCCCAGAGGACCTCTCACCCGGAGGACCTCCCGCCGGGAGGATCTCTCGCCCGGAGGACCTCTTGCTCAGAGGACTTCTCGCCTGGAGGATTTCTCGCTCGGAGGACCTTTCGCCCGGAGGACCACTCGCCCAGAGGACTTCTTGCCTGGAGGACCTCTCGCCCGGAGGACCTCTCACCTGGAGGACCTCTCACCTGGAGGACCTCTCACCTAGAGGACCTCTCACCCAGAGAACCTCTCTCCTGGAGGACCTCTCGCCCGGATGACCTCAAGCCTGGAGGATACCCTCATGCTTGGAAGATCACTCAGGCTTGGAGGACAACCTCAGGCTTGGAGGACGACCTCGAGCCTAGAGGACCTTAGCTTGGAGGACCATATGACATAAGGAACTGAAAAAAAAAATGAGCCTATATGGGGCACCTTAGAGTAATCCTAGTGTAATTGAGCGTCCAAGAAGCCCCAAGTCGCTTAGACTCGGGCACAAGTTCCTCGACATTGGAGGACCTCAGACAGCTCGGCCTTGGAGAACCTTGGAAACTTTGAGCATTCATCTTGCTCGGTTCCTGGAGAACCTCGAAACCTAGAGCATTCATCTTGCTAGGTTCCTAGAGAACCTTGGAACCTTTGAGCATTCATCTTGCTCGGTTTTCGAAGAACCTCGGAACCTTTGAGCATTCATAGTCTCAGTTCCTAGAGAACCTCGAAACCTTGAGCATTCCTCTTGCTCGGTTCCTTAAGATCCTTAGAACCTTGAGTATTCTTCTTGCTTGGTTCCTAGAGGTCCTCGAAACCTAGAGCATTCATCTTGCTCGATTCCTAGAGAACCTCGGAACTTGGAGCATTCATCTTACTCTGTTCCTGGAGAACCTCAGAACCTTTGAGTATTCATATTGCTCGGTTCCTGAAGAACCTCGGAACCTTTGAGCATTCATCTTGCTCGGTTCCTGGAGGAGAACCTCAGAACCTGGAGCATTTATCTTGCTTTGTTCCTAGAGAACCTCAGAACCTTTGAGCATTCATCTTGCTCAGTTTCTGGAGAACCTCAGAACCTTTGAGCATTCATCGTCTCAATTCCTAGAGAACCTTGGCACCTTGAGCATTCCTCTTGCTCGGTTTCTTGAGATCCTTGGAATCTTGAGCATTATTCTTGCTTGGTTTCTAGAAGTCCTCAGAACTTGGAGCATTCATCTGGCTCAGTTCCTAAAAAACCTCAGAACCTTGAGCATTCCTCTTGATTGGTTCCTTGAGATCCTCGAAACCTTGAGCATTCTTCTTGCTTGGTTCCTGGAAAACCTCAGAACCTTTGAGCATTCATCTTTCTCGATTCCTAGAGAACTTCAAAACCTAGAGCATTCATCTTGCTCGGTTCCTAGAGAACCTCGGAACCTTTGAGCATTCATCTTACTCGGTTCCTGGAGAACCTCAGAACCTTTGAGAATTCACCGTCTCAGTTCCTAGAGAACCTCAAAACCTTGAGCATTCCTCTTGCTCGGTTCCTTGAGATCCTCGAGACCTTGAGCATTTTTCTTTCTTGGTTCATAGAGGTCCTTGGAACCTAGAGCATTCATCTTGCTCGGTTCCTAGAGAACTTCAGAACCTGGAGCATTCATTTTGCTTGGTTCCTAGAGGTCCTCAAAACCTTGAGCATTCTTCTTGTTTAGTTCCTAGACGCCCTCGGAACTTGGAGCATTCATCTTGCTTGGTTCTTGGAGAACCTCAAAACTAAGAGCATTCATTTTGCTTGATTCCTAGAGGTCCTCAAAACCTTGAGCATTCTTCTTGCTCAGTTCCTGGAGAACCTCGGGACCTTTGAGCATTCATCGTCTCAGTTCCTAGAGAACCTCAGAACCTTGAGCATTCCTTTTGTTCAGTTCCTTGAGATCCTTAAAAGCTTGAGCATTCTTCTTGCTCGGGTCCTAGAGAACCTCAGAACCAGGAGCATTCATTTTTCTTGGTTCCTAGGAGTCCTCAAAACCTAGAGCATTCTTCTTGCTCGGTTCTTGGAAAACCTCAGAACTTTTGAGCATTCCTCTTGCTCGGTTCCTTGAGATCCTCAGAACCTTGAGCATTCTTCTTGCTTGGTTCCTAGAGGTCCTCGGAACCTGGAGCATTCATCCTGATCAGTTCCTAGAGAACCTACGATCCTGGAGCATTCATTTTACTTGGTTCCTAGAGGCCCTCGAAACCTTGAGCATTCATCTCGTCTGTCTCAGATTTTGGAACCGCTCGCCTAGCTTGGAAGTGGAGCGCCTCGGGCAGGCTCGCCCAATTAACCTACGAGCATCTTAGATCTTCCTATTGTCACTATTAAAAGATCAGTGAAGTCAAGTAATGATACGTCCAAGGTCTAAAGATCTGGTCCTTGTGAAAGACAGAATTCACATGATAAGTCAGCCTCATCCAAACATGAAGACTGACTTGGGGTGTAACGACCTTAATTTACTGTTAATGCTAAGTGCCTGGATTACTGTGCCTGGAGGGCATAATGTGATATATATATATGTTGACTTAATTGATTAAATATGTGACTACGTGGCATACATGATTTATATGATGATATGGATTTAAATATGCATGTTTATGTGTATTAAATATGCATGTGGGCCCATTCTTGATAGTAAGGGCATATTTGTAATATTGGCCCGTTTCGGGCATAAATGTGGTTATATGTGTGTAAATGATTAAGGCCACATTATTATGTGGATATATTTGCAGTATACGTCTTGAGGCAATCCTAGTGAGCGGATTAGAAAAATAGTCACAACGGGGTTTAATACCCGGCTCGGGTGAGCCTAGGAGTATTTTGGGAAACTTAACATATATTTGGGATTTATCAAGTAAGTATTTTGTGATTAGTTGGGCATGTCAGGATTAATTGGGGATCTATAGGATGACTCGAGGAATTAGCGGGAAATGGGGCAAATGACCACTTTGCCCTTATGGGCAACAAAAGGGACTAAGTTATTATGAGGGCACTTTGGTCTTTGTGGTATAGGATAGGGATGGACTAAACCTCTAGAGTATGTTGGAATATATCAAAATCTCTCGCAGCTGTTCCTCTTCATTCTATACGGTTTTCTCTCTTCCTCTCTTTATGTTTTGGTACACTTGGAGACTCTTGGAAAATTATAGCAGCAGCTGGGAAATCGAAGCATGAGGGCTAGGGATTGAAGCTGGGAATAGGTAGAGCAAGTCAAAGGGTGTCAAATTCACAGCTGAGGTAAGGATTTTACCTCTTATTTTGGTGAATTTCTGCTGTAACTTAGCTAGGTTGGGTTGTTCAATTAAAGGTTGGATTTTCTATTTGGGATAACCATTTGGCTTGGTCTTTTGGGTTGTTTGTGCTGTTGGTAAGGTGTTATTGGTAGTTGTAGACTCAGTTTTGGATTAAGAATATGTTTAAGTTGAGTTCTATGGCTCTGAATTGGGGAGAAAACGTTGAAAAACCCCAAGGTTTCTGGGTTCACGGGGGCGCACCGTGACCCAGTTTATGGGCGTCGCAGCCCGCGTGGCCCCAGGAGCCTGGGGGGCTTTCTGTCTCATAGGCGCGCTGCGACCCTCAGGGCCAGGTCACGGCCCGCATGTCTGTGGGGATTAGGGGCTGACGCCTCTGACCAGGGGGCGCGTTGCGGCTCGCCTAGGAAGCCTTAGCCAAATTAGGCTTTTGGGATCGAGGTCTAAACCTAAGCGCTCTGAAGAATTTCTACTACCCATTTTAGTAGAATCGAGGTCCCGGAGGCTCGTATTTTATTCCAAAGCTTTTAATTGGTTTAGGATTTTAACAGTTATCCACTATCGCATTGTGACTAGATTATACCGCAAGGGCTTGGGAGTAGGGATCGTGCTCGGGACTACCGTACGCTAGCTACTTGGGACTTGAGGTAAGAAAAATACACCCGAGTTGTGATAGGGCTTAAACCCCTTATATGAATATGAACATATCTATAACTGAGAATATTTGGATGAGCATGCTTGTATACGCTGCCATTGGTTACTTGTTATGCAGTGTGTATTTGTGAATATAAATGTTTGCAGGTCGGCCTAAGGGTGGCGAGGGCGACGTGTACATATGTGGCCGCTTGACCACCACGACAAAGGTTTCTCAGGGGAACTAGGGTTTAACCCTATTTTTCCCGCTTAGGTCGGCGGGATTGTAACTTTTGAATTGTAATGACCATTTTGGATTGTAAATAACTTTGTAAACACTATTATGGGATCCCATGTACAGTTTAATGTTTTTAATAAAATATCCATTCCTTTTGACCAAGATTTTAACCCTGGCCCATTAATAACACCTAGATGCACGTTTATCGCCTAAAGACTTGTTTAGCGAGTTAAGCACTATTTAAAGTACACAGTGTGACGGTCTTGGCTATCCAGGGTGTTACAACTTGGTATCAGAGCTTTCCAAAGTTAACGGTTCCTGTAGACTGGTTGGGCATGTACACTCACCACTGAAGACATGCTCGACTCATGGTTCGGTAACTATTTATGTGGTTATGTGTTTAACTGCTTAAATAGAATATAAATGCTTTACCTGCATGCATGAGATACAATGACAGGGCATAGCCCTTAACTGCTACAAGATGAGCAAGAACATGCTTTATTAACACTGATATTGCTAGAACATGCTTATTAGCATCGTTAATTATTAATTGCTAAGTGTTAAATGTTAATTGTTTTGTTTATGAATCGACATGCTTATTAGCATGACTGTTAAACATGGATGAGTTTATGCTTGATCTTGGACCGTGAGGCAGCAAGAGGTTTAGTTATCACTACCTAACTGACCGCATTAATTGTTGCAACAAGGTATAAGTTGCAAGTATGCTTCCAAGGCAGGTAGATTCATCAGCTGGCCAGGAAGATCAGGGCCAGAATGATAGACAGGGTCAGATCCCTTAGTCAGCTCCTGAAAACTGGTAGCAGTTGCTTGCTAATTTGCATGCTAGAGTAATGAGGCAGGAAGAAGAAATATGCCTCCTGAGACAGCAACAGGTTCCTGCAGGGAGCATTTTACTAGAGGCACCACCTGTAACTGTGCCAATAGTTGAGCAACCACCACAGGCTGGGAATAAATGGGAACCTCTTTATGAAAGGTTCAGGAAATAGCACCCTCCAGTTTTTTAGGGTAGTACAGATCCGACCAAGGCCGAGCAGTGGATGAGCATGGTTATCACCATCCTAGACTTTATGAGGGTGTCTGGTAATGAGAGGGTGGCTTGTGCCACATATATGTTTCGGGAGGATGCCCGAATTTGGTGGGAGGTGATATCCCAGACCAGAAATGTTAATGCTCTGAGTTGGGAAGAGTTTCAGACTCTATTTAATGAAAAGTACTATAATGATGCCATTAGGGTTACAAAAGCTTAAGAGTTCAACAAACTATTTTAGGGGAGTATGTCAGTGACCGAATATGCCCTAAAGTTTGATAGACTGGCAAAGTTTGTCGAGGATCTGGTGTCTACTGATGGGACCAGAAGGGAGAGGTTTCTCCAGGGGCTACAGCCTAGGATAGCCCGTGATGTTCGTATTACCATTGTGCTAGGAGTGACTACTTACGCACAGGTGGTTGAGAAGGCACTTACAGTTGAGAGCACAGAGAACAAGATCTAGCGTAATAACGTAGCCATGAGAGACTTTAGGAGGGTGGGACCTCCATTTATGGGTTCAGGTAGGGGCGGAGGCCCCAGTGATCAGAAAAGGAAGGCTCCTAATGCCTTCCCAGCTTCAGGCCCTGACAGGAGACCGCGTGGTATTACAATGGGCCGCCAGGGCGGCAGTGAGGTCTGGAGGACTTTTCCTGAATGCGCTAGATGCAAGAGGTGCCATTTGGGGGAGTGTCAAGCAAGAGCCTACTTTTTATGCGGGGTAATGGGACACTTGAGGAAAAAATTCTCGAGGGCAAGAAAGGAAGAGCCAAGAAAGCCAGACAGCTCGACCCCAGCTCGAGTGTTCGCATTGACTAAGGCAGAAGTTGAGGCTTGTTCCTCCGTAGTTACAGGTCAACTTTTTAGTGCTGGAACCCTTTATACTGTTTTGATTGATTCTAGTGCTAGACATTCTTTTGTTGCCAATAGAAATTATTGATAGACTGTGTAGACCATGTGATTATTATGTTGTGGGATTCGAGACCTTATTACCCAATAGGGAGTTAGTAGTATCTAGAAGATGGATCAAATCATTGCCAGTGACAGTGGAGGGCAGAGAGTTATCATTTGATTTAATAGAGTCGGTTATGATCGACTTTGACATGATTCTAGGTATGGACTAGTTAGTGAAGTATGGGGCAACCATAGATTGCAGGAGGAAAATGGTAACCTTTGAGCTTGAAGGTGAAGATCCTTTTGTGTTTGTTGGCACTGTGCATGGACCCCGTATACCCATGATATCTGTTCTGAGGGCTAGAGATTTATTGCAAGGTGGTTGCATAGGATTCTTAGTCAATGTGGTTGATACCACTCAGGTCACGCCGATGGGACTAGAGGAGACCAGACTAGTCTGTGAGTTTCTGGATGTGTTTCCAGAAGATTTACCATGATTGCCACCACACAAAGAGATTGAATTTATGATTGAACTGGCACCAAGGATGGAGCCAGTGTCCAAGGCACCTTACAGAATGGCCCCAGCAGAATTAAAAGAACTGAAGGTACAGCTGTAGGAGCTGTTAGATTTGGGTTTTATTAGACCTAGTTTCTCATCGTGGGGTGCACCAGCTCTGTTTGTGAAGAAGAAGAAGGATGGTTCTCTGAGGATGTGTATTGATTACAAAGAACTAAACAAGTTGAAAATTATGAACAATTATCCTCTGCCAAGGATAGATGATCTGTTTGACTAGTTGCAGGGTAAGATGGTATTCTCAAAGATAGACCTTCGATCTGGTTATCATCAGCTGAAGGTCAAGGAGGGAGATATACCGAAGACTGCCTTTCATACCAGATATGGGCATTATGAGTACTTAGTCATGTCCTTTGGGTTGACTAATGCCCCAGCTGCTTTTATGGATTTGATAAACAGAGTGTTCAAGATTATTTGGACCAGTTTGAGATCGTCTTCATTGAAGATATTCTGGTTTATTCTCAGTCAGAGTCAGAACATGAGCAGCATTTGAGGTTGGTTCTACAGAGATTAGGGAACACAAATTATTTGCAAAGTTCAAGAAGTGTGAACTATGGTTATCTCATGTAACTTTCCTTGGTCATATTATCAGTAAGGAGGGGATCAAGGTAGACCCAGCCAAGATTGAGGCGGTCAGAGATTGTCCAAGGCCAAAGAATGCTTAAGAGGTTAGGAGCTTCCTTGGGCTGGCAGGTTATTACAGGCATTTTGTGGAAGGATTCTCAAAGATTGCCACTTCATTGACTGAACTGACACACAAGAAACATAATTTTTTGTGGTCAGACAAGTGTGAGAACAGCTTCCAAGAATTGAAGCAGAGGTTGATTACAGCTCTAGTTATGAGTCTTCCAACAGATCAGGAGAAGTATGTGATATACTGTGATGCCTCACATCAGGGTTTGGGTTGTGTTCTTATGCAGTCGGGGAAGGCGATTGCTTATGTCTCACGCCAGTTGAAAGAGTATGAACAGAGGTACCTCATTCATGATTTAGAGATGGGGGCAGTGGTCTTTGCATTAAAAGTATGGAGACATTACCTTTATGGGGAGAAGAGTGAGATTTACACTAACCACAAGAACCTGAAGTACTTTTTCACACAAAAAGACCTAAGCATGAAACAAAGGCATTGGCTGGAGTTAGTGAAGGATTATGATTGTGAGATCCTGTATCACCCAGGAAAGGCCAATGTGGTAGCAGATGCTTTAAGCCATAATGGTCCGGGACAGATTTTCAGTGCGAGACTGATATCCAGAGAGTTAGCAGAGGATATGACCAGAGCTGGCATAGAGTTACTGGTAGGCCAGTTGGCCAACATTACGCTACAGTTTACACTGTTGGAAAGGATAAAGGAAGGTCAGTTGGGTGACCCACAGCTGACCAAGATTAGAGAGGATGTCCTAGCTGGAGTGTCCAGGGACTATACAATGTCTGATATGAGCTTGTTGAGATACAAAGGTCGAATATGTGTTCTGATGGACACTGTTACCAAACGAGAGATTCTGGATGAATTTCATACTACTCCTTACTATTTGAAACCAGGCACCACGGAGATGTATCAGGATGTGAGATCATTGTATTGGTGGCCTGGGATGAAGAGGGATGTGACAGAATATGTGGCTAAGTTCTTGACATGTCAACAGGTCAAGGCTGAGCATCGTAGACCAGCAAGGCTATTACAGCCTCTGGACATCCCAGAGTGGAAATGGGAGGACATCATGATGGATTTCGTGGTGAGGTTACCTAGGACTGTGGGTAAACATTATTTGATGTGGGTTATTGTGGATTGATACACCAAGTCAGCTCACTTCTTACCAGTGAGGACAACTTATACAGTTGACCAGTATGCAGATCTTTATGTGAGAGAGAGATTATGTGCCTTCATGGGGGACCGAGGTCGATCATGTCAGATCGGGACCCTACATTCAGTTCCAAGTTCTGGGGAAGTTTGCAGAGGGTCATGGGTACACAGTTGAAGTTCAGTACTGCTTATCATCCTCAGAAAAATGGACAATCTGAGAGGATGATTCAGATATTAGAGGACATGTTGAGAGCATGTGTGCTGGACTTTGGTGGGTCCTGGAGTAAGTATTTTCCTTTGATAGAGTTTTCCTACAACAACAGCTATCAGTCGACCATTGGGGTGGCTCCTTATGAGATGATGTATGGTAGGAAGTGCAGGTCTCTCATTCATTGGGATGAGATAGGAGAAAGGAGATACTTGGGTCCTGAGGCAGTTTAGAGGACCAATGAGGCTATTGAAAAGATCAAAGCTCGGATGCTCGCTTCTCAAAGCAGACATAAAATGTAATGCCCTGGGTAGCCAAGACCGTTACACTATGTGTTTATAAAGGTGCAAGACTTGCTAATCAAGTCATTTAGTTAGAAACGTGTTACTGAAACTATAACTGAACTAGGGTTAAAATATTTTGGTTATAAAAGATACATTTCATTTAAATAAACATTCTGTACATGGGATCCCAAAAGAAATAGAGTTTAAAGGACAATTTACAAAATTTCAAGGTATATACAACTACTGGTCACTCTAAGGGCAAAACAAACATTTAAGGTTCTCTTGTTCCTGTTCATCCCTCGACCGTGGCGGCCGAGCAGCTGACTATGTACATTCCACCTCTAGAGCTCTCCAAATCAGGGCTGATCAAGCTTACCATTGCCTTTACCTGCACCACGTAGCACATGTGAGCCAAGGCCCAGCAAGAAAACCATAATATCACAGCATGAACAATAGCCACAACCAAATAACTCATTAAGCATAATCATACACTCAGCAGTCCATAGCATCCACATAATCAGTAAATCCACAATCTAATAATCATATATTCAGCATGCCAAGCTTATCAAATTAACATCAATAACCAAGTCATACAATAATCAGGGTCGACGCTCTTAGGTCACACCCTTTGTTTACCCCACTGACTCCAGTCTCCTTAAACCGAGCTCAGTGAATATTAAGCTGTCCTCAGCTATCAGTGGCTGAGCCACGTTCTGTACGCCAATATTAATTCCGACACTCTTAGGCCGTTTATTTCATATTCACATGGCATAATACCATCGTACAATAAAGCATACAAGTATAGGGAACCCTTAGTCCCATCATAGTCACACAACCGGGTGCATTTTTCTTACCTCTAATTCCAAGTGTTCTAATTACAAGAAATGACCCTTGAGCATGATCCCTTTTCCAAGCCCTAACGTACACCTAATCACAACCAAGATAAGGGACTCCGTCAATAATAAATGAATAAAGGTTTTCGGTCCAAGTTCTAGCCTTCAGAAGATCGAATTCCACCAAACACGTGGTGGAATCGATCCCGAGAACCCTAGGTTAGGTTCCTGCACCTAAATCCTCCTCAAAGCCAAAAATTCCCTTAAGGGTCATGGCCCTAAGCCCCCTATGCCATGACCCACCTCCAACCAGAGGCCCAGCCTCCCCAAACAGCAGACACGGGCCGCGACCCAGCACTCCCCATGTCGCGGCCCACCCTTCTCTTCAACTCCCACCTGTTCTAGAGGGCCGCAGCACCCCAAGAACAGGGCCGTGGCCCAACCCCTTCGAACCCAGAAAATTCATCATTTCCAGTGGCCAAACCTCACTCAATTCAACCCAAAAACCATCCCAATAACACAATTCAACTATCACAAACATCATAGCATGCACTCAGCAACATAAACCAACAACAACCTAGCTTAAACACTCATTAAAATCACACTTCAATCCTGGAAACCCAAAAGCTCAAAGCTCATAAACCTCCTAAAACTGACAGCAATTCATAGAATTCAAGTGCTAAACCACAATTAGAAACTTACCTTTACTGAAGAACAAATCCACCAAGTAGTTGCTGAGCTAATCCCCAAGTCCTTAGCCTCAACTCAATCTTCAATACCAAGAACCCAAGAATACTTAAAACCCAGAAAAAACTACAGAATTTAGACAGCTAAAACCATAATTCAATACTTACCTAAATTCTTGTTTGAACCTCCAAATTGCTACTGAGATATTCCCCAAGATTCTAGCTCAAATCCTTGAGTTTCTAGCCAAATCTTTCTTTGGTTTCAATGATTTTCTTGAGAGAGAGTTTTGAGAAAAAGATGAGTGAGCTGAGAGGAAGAGGTGGGTCGGTTTTGCAGAGTTCTAGCTATTTCCTTTGTTTTGTTTTATCTTACTTAAGTTAATCTCAAGGCTCGGGGTATCAAAAACATCCCCGAGGGCAAAATGGTAAATTTCCCCAATATTCCCTCCTAAACTCTCTAACTTCAAATATATCTCAAATTACTTATTTTCACAACCCAATAACCCAAATAAATATCTAATACCCAAAATACTCCTTAACTCGCCCCGAGTCGGGTATCGGGTCCCGTTGTGACTTTCCCGCTAATTGGCTCCCTAGGATCACCTAGAGCCGCATGCTGCAAATATATCCACATAATAATGTGGTCTCCACAATTAAAACATTTAATCACATTTATTCCCTCTTTGAACTTGTAGAAATGGCTGACGGTGTAGTTCGCCGATTCGTACACCGTTCCCCGGAAGGCCTCTGAGATCTTCTCCAGGTCCCGGGGATCGACCGGGATGCGTACCTCGGGGGCTACCACGGCCGGAGTCCCGATCTCCATTCCCACGTCCTGGGTGGCTGATGGAGATCGCTGGGGCGGTGGGGGCATTTTTCCTGCTCCAGCAGCAAGAAGAATCGCCCCCGCGACCTGGTCTGACGGGGTTTTTTCCTTCTCCTTTGCCGGGGATTTGGTGGAGATCCCAGCCGTGCTCTTGGACCCTCGGAGCCTTTTCAGTCTTGGCCCGGCTAGGGGGTTCCCCCCGAAGACTATGCCCCGCAAGCTATCCTCGAGCTGAGACATCTCTTCTGTCAAAAACAAAAAACATGGTTATTACAAGCTAGCAATCATACGGAGATAAAGACAAAGGTTTAAAGCTAAAAAGCATGTGAATACTGAGGGAGCCTTACCCCCCGAGCTGGAAGAACCTAAGACGATTATTTCACGAACTGGCGCAGGTTCTAGGTCCGGTTCTGACTCAGGGCTAGACTCTTTTACATACTGCCTAAGCCCCGGAGCATAGATACCCCTCTGGAGTGATGGCCATGTGCGTAGGTTGGTCCCATACTCCTCGAATATCATCGACCTAAAAGCTAGGGTGTTATCTACTACTACGGTACCCCTAGGCCGGCTCTCTTGGTGATCCAGCACGAGCCGGTCAACACAATGGAGCAGGAGTGTGTTCAGGTCCTGATCCCTTCAGTGACGATGGACGATCTGCCTAGGATTGAACCTAACCAGCCAGGGGTTTGCAGTGGCCCTATCTGGACTCTTAAACAAGTAAGGGTTACCTTGGCCGGAAGGACCCGCGGCTGCTCTGGATTGGATCCTCTCCTCACCCATCCTCTGGGCGACCTCCAAGGTCCTCTTCCTATTCCTCACGAGCGGAACTTCAGCCGCCTCGTCCTCCTCGTCTTCCTCTACCGCGACCTCCTCCACGATGATAGGTCTGTTGTCGCGGGCTGGGGGTGGCCCCCGGGGCCTCTTCAGGTTCAGGGTCTGATTTGGGAAAATCAGTTTGCAGAACACCATCGTCTTGTCCGTCACGAGCACGCGATAGTCCTTCTCACTGGGGGGCAAGCCCACCAGTGTTTCATATTGGCCCCCGAGGGTCACAGACTTTTCGGTCCTCGCGTAGATGGTTGCAAGATTGGCTGGAATCAGAATGGAATACGGGAGGAGCTAAAATAAAATAACACTTAAAAGGGGAGCTAAGATCAGGGATTACTTACGAGGACGATTGAAGTAATGGTGGTCGCAGTTCCGGAACCCAGTTGACATGAAGAACTGGTCCTTGAAGTCATTAGGGTGGCTGGGCAGCTCGATGACCGCCGCCGTATTGGGAAAACGAGTTAAATAGTAAAACCCGTCACCTCGCCCCCGTTGATCCGGGCTGGCTTTGAGGCAAAAGAAATATAAAATATCAGCAGGAGTGGGGACCTCCCACTCCTGCTTCTTGAATAAGTACCTCAACCCTGCCAGCAGACGGTAGGAGTTGGGGGGAGCTGAAATGGGGCCAACCCCACGTAGTTCAGGAAATCAGCGAAGTACTGATCCAGGGGAAGGAAGGCCCCTGCCTTGAAGTGTTGACCGCTCCAGGCCGCGAACGATTCATCGAGCGGCGTGCAGCTCCGCTCGCCATCCGAGGCAGGTCGGGCAATAACAGAGGCTTTCCCCAGTGGAATGTTGTGAGTGAGGAAAAGTTTGTTGATCTTCGTCTGGTCGGTTATCTTTGAGACGATTCTCTCCGCCTCAAAGAATGCGTCGGGGGCCACCTCGACCTCCTTCTCCACGGCCGGCCCGAAGCGGGGGATCGGGGAGCTAGGCATCACCGCCTTTCCTTTTTCCTGCTGGGAGGCCGAGCTTCCAACGTTCTTCTGGGGGAGGTTCTTTTTTGGAGCCATTTGGTCGCCTAGCGAACAAAAGAAAACACTTTAGAAAAGGCGACCCAAGCAGGAGAAAGAAGCAATTATTATTTGCACGAGCTGAGGTAAGCCCAGCTCGAGGAGAATGGAACCACGCGGTTCAGTGAACACGCGCGTATACTCCCAACAGATCCCAGATTACTCGAAATTCGCGTGTCAGGGGGTTCAGAATAGAATTTGCCTTGGGGGGAAAGTTTCAATAGGCAGAAAATTGCAAAACCGCTTATAAGGCTTGTTCCCTAAGCTACCCGGTTTTGCACCCAAAAATTCCCAAAACTCCTACCCATAAATTTTCCAGAAAAAGCATCCTGAAACCCATACTCTAAAGCGATTTCCTACAACAAATGTCCCCTAACCTAAAAAGGGCTGTCACCCTCCATATCCACACAACCCAGAAAACCCTTGCATGCGGCTACAGTGAAATTTTTTACCTAAGCTACAGTAGCATGTTTTCAAAGTGAACAGGGTCAGGAAACTTACAGTGTATGGCTGGGAGGTAGACGAGGGCGTTGCGTTGGTAGGAGCTTCTTCGGTGTAGTAGCTTCCAAAGCTTCGGAGAAATCCGTGCGCCTAAGCTTCGTGAATGATGAAAATGGCAGCAACAGGGTTGAGGGTTTCGTTCTTCTGAAATATGGAGAGGGAAGAAGAAAGGAGATTTGGAAAATTTCGAATGAAAGGGTGGCCCGTGCGTAGGGTGGCCACCCCCTTTTTTATATACGTGAAGGATCACGTGTAGAAGGCTCTTGGATGGCCCTGGTGAGGGATCCGAGGCCTTCCACTCGAAATACAAAACGACGGCTGGGCATAGGCTAGGCCATTAAATGCGGTTCTCGTAAGACGTACCGTCACCACCCATGACGTTCCACGTATCAGACGCCTGCGTAAAGAGTGGAATGCGAAGAGTTTATGGGGAAGTCTAAAAGCCCCTACTGTGGTCTTATATACGACGTCATGTACCACGAGCAGAAGCTTGGGGGGCAGATGTACGCCCTGATTTTCCCACGGGCTGATTAGCAGGCCGAGCTACGGACTAATCACAATTAGTCCATGAACATCCCCAAGACCGGAGCTCCTGTTTCGAGGTCGTACCTTCTTAGCTCGAGCAATCCCTAAGGACTCGCCAAGGTTGCCCAGGACTGGAGCAAGGAATCTGAAGGCCGAAGGTCGGGTCAGGGGAGCAGCTCGTGGCACGAGCTATATACGGAGCTCTGACCCTCTGTAAAGTCAACACACGCGAGATAAACGTGCATATATCTGACATCACGTGTCCGATATCTCCCTGACTTCTCGGACACGCAGCAGGAACGTGTGTGTTCAGATACCCACGGCTGGGTTGGGTCGTGCGGCCCATTATCTCCTTACCTATCGATTTGACCATACTTATGTGTCAGGTTTAGGAATTAATCATGAATGTCACAGAGTTGATATGACAAATAATAAGGTCACGGGATGACTTCCTTACCAACTTCCAGGTGCCTTCTCCTATAAATATGGAGAACTTGGGAGTTGATAAGGGTTGGGAAAAATAGTCTCTGAATAGATGTATACTTTGTAACCAAATACCCAGAGTATATCAATAATATTGACTAGTGGAGTAGAAGGATTTTAACCTTCGAACCACTTAAAAATGTGTCTTGAGTCACCTAGTTCATTCTCTAAGATCTTATATCTGTGACGGTTCTATATTCAGCACTAATCCCTTTCTCTTCTTCTCTTAATTACCTGTTGGCGAAGAACTGCATCAACACCCATAGACATGCATTTCATATATCTATATAATCATATAAGCATGCTTATCACAGAATCATGCATTAAAACCATTTAAATCACATATAAACCATTTATGCCCTCCTGGCACACTAATCAAGGCCCTTAAGCCTTATTAGTGATTTTTGAGTCGTTACATAAAAGTTATGGTGATCTCAAACGTAGGAACGTGGAGTTCCAACTGGGAGACTACGTCTTCCTTAGAGTCTCGCCATGGAAGGGGTGAGAAGATTTGGAAGAAGGGAAAGTTGAGCCCTAGATTCATAGCTCCATTTGAGATCCTAAAGAGGATTGGTCAAGTGGCCTATAGGTTGGCCTTACCACCGGCATTGTCGGCCATGCATAATGTATTTCACATTTCAACTCTCTAGAAGTATGTGTTAGATGTGACTCATGTGTTGAGTTACGAGGATATAGAGCTTGAGGCAGATCTCTCCTATGAGGAACAACCAATCCAGATACTAGACAGAAAGGACAAGGTCCTAAGAAATAAAACTATACCTTTGGTTAAGGTATTGTGGAGGAACATCAAGGTCGAGGAAGCGACCTTGGAGCTGGGGTCAGATATGCAGAGTCAGTATCCCGAGCTGTTCAGGTAAAATTTTGAGGATGAAATTCCTGTAAAGAGGGAATAGTTGTAACGTCCAAAATTCCTTAATATGGCTTAGTGCCTAGATTAGGAGGTCAGGAGGGCAATAATTGATTTAATGTGTTATTATATGATCATATGCATGATTATGTGTGTTGTATTATTATATGGTTGAATTTGTATATTTATGTGCATGTATGGGATATATGGGTGAGACCACATTATTATGTGGATACATTTGAGCTATTCGGCATGAGACGATCCTAGGAAGTAAGTTAGCGGTTTAGTCATAACGGGGTTAATTGTCGGGCTCGGGGTGAGCCTAGGGGAAATTTGGTACTTAGTGCATTACTGGGATTGAGCGGGTAATGGGAAATGATTTGGTAATTATTTGAGGATATTGGGAATGATGGGAATTGAGAGACATTAATTATGATTAATGGGGTAGGTGGTAATGAAAAACTTGTCCTTGGATGGCTTTGAGGGATTAGGTTGGCTCTAAGGGCATTTTATTCATTTTAGGCTATTTGATAGACTTGGCCAAAGGATGGTTGTAGAAAGAACCAAGCAAAAAAGAAACAGGGCACTCTCTTTCTCTCTCTCTTGGTGTAATTTTTGGAGGCTAAGGTTAAGGATTCAAGCTTGGAGTTCTAGAGCTTGAGGTTTAGGATTGAATTGCATTAGCTAGAGGGATTCAATTCATAGTTGAGGTAAGCTTGAAATTTGAGTTTTTCCTCTGTTTTTATGTTGTTTATAAGCTTGGAAGTTTGATCATGGAATTGGGTTTTTGGTAGTGTTTTGAAGGATTTTAAGCTTAGGTTTTATTGTTGGTTTAGTGGTAATGTTGTGTTGAGGTTTGGTATTGATTATGGGATTGTTTGGTAGTGTTTTTGGTTAAGTTTGGATTGAAGGAAATGTAGGGGAGTTGGGTTCGCGAGGTTAAGTCACGGTTGTGTTTTTGGGTGCTGAGACCTGAGCGAACCCCAAAGCTTTATTGGGGCTCTGTCTGCATAGCGTGCCGCGACCCTCAAGGGCAAGTCGCGGGCCACCCCTGGCACCCAGACAGGGGGATTTCTGTCTGGGAGGCATGTCGCGGCCCTTGGGGGTAGGTCGTGCCCCGCCTGTTTCTTTTTTGCTAGGCTTGGTTTTAAGAGCAAGTTTTCAAACCTTAAGGCTCGGGATCAAATCCACTACCCGGTTTGGTAGAATTCGAGGTCTTGGGGGCTAGGACTTGGTCTGGGAACCTTTTATTACTCATTATTGATGGGATTTCATATTTGTTTATGATTAGGTTACCGCAAAGAGCCAAAGGTCAGGATTGTTCTCAAGGGTCGTTCTTAACTTATTTTACGCTCAAGCCTAAGGTAAGAAAACTGTACCCATTATGTGACATACATGACTATTCATAAAGCATGTTGAGTGCTCTATATATGAATATATGTTGCATCATGAATGCTTGGTTTCATTGTTTACTTGAGAAACGCACTGACTTATCAGTTAGAAACGGCAATAGTGCTGGGTGCTGGTCGTGAAGCTCTTACTTATCAGTCAAGAATGGATATAAAGTTGAGCACTGGTCGTATGGCACTAATGTAACGATCCGACTCAAAATCCATTAATTTACTAAATACTCCATATTTAAGTAAATTAATGTTTACATATATCTCTTTAAAAAACAAAACTTTTATTGAAAGAAACATGAATTAACACCTTTTTACAAACATGCAACTCGAGATCTCAATATTTCTAATACATCTATTTTACATGCACGTCGTAAGTGAAAATTAATGTTTAATAAACAACATAAAAGCAAAGGTCAAAGGCTTTTATAACAACAATGCATAAGTAGCACCCTTTTAAACCCCCAGGTCAACCAATCACGACATGCACATATCAGACCAAGTGTAGAGTCCAAGAACTTTACTTAGCTAGTTAGATAGTAGTAGTAATAGTAATAGCTAGTAGTAGTTATAGTATGTTTATTACTATGGATTTTGGTTCAAGCCGGGACTTAGTTGGAAACTCCTAGCAATAGTTAGGGATTTTATAAGTTTAACCTATAGTTTAAGAATATTAATTATAACATAAGGTTTGATTAATATTGCTGGTTATTAATATGACAATTATTATAACCTAAGGTTTAGATAAAGTCAATAAGAATATGACACTTGTCATGAGCATAGTTATTCCTAAGGTTTAGATAGAGCCAATAGGATTATGACATTTGTCATATGCATGATTATTAAGGAATTATTATTTTAATGATAAAATAAGGGAAATATAAGACCTAGCATTCACCAGAATCTGTTAGGAGCATGACATTTGTCACAATTTTATTTATTTAAGGATTAGGTTGTAAATAAATTTTTCGTAACTTTAGAGTACTGTAACTTCCAACCTATTTTTTACCTAGTTATGTTATGAATTTTGAAAAATAGTATTTCTATAAAGTTGTAGATAATTGAATTAGCTTTCTAACAGTATAAAGAGAGTCTAAATCGAAGTCCTACAGCTCCAGATATGTTGATTTTATTGCAGGTAAGTTTAGAGTTACGAGATTTAGGGAATTAGAAGTTAGGATTCTATTTGTTTTTATTATTTTTGTTTTATAAATCAAGCTTTAACTCCTTAAACCTCTCTATGAACAGTTTGACCAAGTCCTAAGCCTTTGGCTGAAGAATATTAAAATATTTTCAATTAAATTCATTATTTTTATTCAAAGCCAAAAAGAAGATTTTTATTCCTAGAACTCTATAAATAGGACCTAGCACCAAGCTTTTTCATTCATTCTTAAAGCATTGATCAAAGCCTTCCAGGTGCTAGTGAGGCTATAGAGTGATAAACACTTGGATTGGGGTTATAAGCTTAATCATTATAAGCTTAATAAACACTTGGGAAGTAAGGTTATAGTATATTTCGGTTTCGAGGTATAGTTCGGTCGTAGAAGCATTCAAGGTTTTCCTAATTCTAGTTCATTTTGGTATTGTTTTCCTTAAGTTCTTATAGTTTTCTACTCATATCCTAACTTTATTCTTTATTCTTGGTTAGGAAATCTACGATCTTGAACATAAGATTCTTGGTAAGTATATTTTTTATGGTATAGTTCTTTCATTTTTTCCATCTCTTTTCTTTAGTATACTCACCTCTCTATTATGGTTTTTAGGAGTGTTCCAAAGTCCCGATCTTGTTCTCATATTCCGATATTTTGGTAAGGAAAATAGGATAGGATATTATGTGTTATGTCATATGTTATCTTATGATTTATGTGTTATGTTAACTTATGATTTGTGTGATATGTATGTTTGTAGACTTGGGCATATGACCTGTACAACTAACAAGCCCCAATAAATTTATGGGCATATGACTTGCTTAGCCAGCAAGTCCCACGAATCTAATGGGCATATGACTTGTTTTGTTTATGGGACCCCAAGTAATAATGGCCATTATAGTATATGTGACATATGTTATGATATGTTTTAGTATATGTTGATATGAATTTTATGTATATGATTTATGTGTTAGATTTTCCTTGCTGGGCATTAGGCTCATTCCTTTATGTTTATATGTGTAGGAAAATAGTTATGGCAGTCGAAAGATTCTTGGCAGCTTAGGGATGCGTATTGAGGCAGGATGGAATCAGTGGATTGCGCGTTCGATTCGAGGATGAAGTTTTTAAGTCATTTAGTTATGATTTCTATGTATTATTTTTTTTCTGCACTTAATTTTGTAACCAATTTATTTAAGTTATATTTTGTTTTCAAAACAATGGGATCCCATATCCTAAATGAATTTTTATGTATTTAACCTTTACTTTACAGTTTTTAAATAAAGTTATGGTTATTTCATAGGTACGTTTTCTTAAGATTAGTATAATAGTCATTAATGGTCCAAATTCTAGAATAGTTGGGTCGTTACACCAAGCCTGCTCCAACTCATCGCCATATCTACTTCACTTTTTCCCTTACCTACAACACAGAGTACTCGTGAGCTAACGCCCAGCAAGAAGAGCTATGTAGGTCACAACCCTAAAGCCCAAACAGAAAACATAAATATAAAATATAACCTAATTCAAACTATGACACCTAATTCATATACTATTCATAATCTATACCTTAACATAAATAGAGTTCAATAATAATTCATATCGAATCACATCATCTTATCATACAATCGTAAAATGTATTAGCGATGTCATACCGGTCTTAAACCAGTGCTAACCTAGTCAAGTGTGCAACTAAGCACGAGAAACGTAAGCATGCATTTTATCATAAAGTACACATGCATTTTCATCATGTAAGCATGTCACACAAGTATACAAAAAAAAAAAAAACAACGTAAGCAAGTGTTTACAGTTTATAGTAGCGAGTGGCGTCCCACCCTAAACCTCCACGGCCTCAGACACTTACCTGTTCCAATAACTACCTTGTCCAACATCTTACCAAACACCAAACAATGTCATAACATAAACATAGGTGTTTACCCAAAAAAACAAACTACTTGATGACGTGGAAGGATTGGTCTACACATGGGAGGCACGTGGTTGTTTTAAGTAAGTGTATCCTGCTCGGCCATCGACCAGAAGATTATTTGTTTATCAAGCATCATACTTATGTGCGACCAGCCTGGTCGCATTTATTCATTTATTTTCTGCAGATGTGCAATCTTGTAATTACGCATTAATTGTAATTTCTCTTATTATCTAGATACGCGATTTGTAATTGTAATTAAGGCCCATTGGCCCATGTAACATTTTTGAGCCTATAAATACGAATCAAAGGGCTCAAGGGAGGGGACTTTTTGGGACTGGGAGAATTCTGAGAGAAAATATAGTGTTATTATTCACAAAAATTGTAATCATCCTGAAGCTTATGAAACTCGTGAACCCTAGTTCATTGATCACATGGTTGGGATTCTACATCAATAAGAACAATAAGTTGACGTAGGTCATTACCAACTGATTGGGACCGAACAACTATAAATTGTTTGTGTCGTTTACTTTTTTGTCTTGATTTCTTCTTGTTTTCATCTCATTCTATATCGTTTATCTGACGACGTGTCATTGACCATTTCGAGGGTCAACATTTTGGTGCTTTCATTGAGAGTTGAACTCAAGACATCCAAGAAAATCAAATGGCGAAAACATCCAAAAAGATGGGGCAGACTTCTGGTGCTGCATCCACTCAGCCTCCTCCGCAAAATGTGGCTGAAGATGAACCACAGTTGGATTTTGAAGAGGAGGAAATGGATTCTGAGACCCTAAGGACAACACTGATGGTGTTGCAAGAGGAGTTGTAAAATCTGAGGGCCAATCAGGAGAATGTGGCTAAGACGATAGCGTTGCAACAAAGGGAGATTGACCGTCAACGTCAAGAGTTGAATGAGTGGCAGGCTAACATGGACCGCCGAAAAAGAGATGCCATTTCCGCCCTGGAGGCAGCCATCGAGTTGGCACAGGGACAACCTGCGCCAACTTCTCAACCAGATCATCCTACAAGTGCACAACCACAACAAGGTCTAGACCCAAGTCATCCACCTCAACCGACAAGCCCTTTGAGGTCGGAGCCACATCCTGCTACTCAACAGGATATGCCATTTCAAGATCCTGAGCAGCAACCACCTTCTCGTGCTGATGGAGATAATCCCCAGCGTCAAAGGCAGAATAGGGTCGGGTAGCCTCCCTGAAGCCCTAGACACCAAACTATTGAGGAATCGAATCCACCGAGTAGGGGACAGCGTCCTTCTACTAACAAAAGCCATGCCGAGTGTAATGAACCAACTATTCTAAGACCTTGGACCATTAGAACTACTAAACATAGCTATTACTTTGAAGAACATATACATAAGAAATAATAATAACTTTATTAAAACTTTAACATAATATTGTGAAAATTACAAAGCAAAATGGAATTTTGATATGGGTACCCATTATTTAAAACATAAAACTTAATTTAAAACTAAATAAAATTTTTTACAAAACTAAATGCGGAAAATACATAGAAACATAATTTTTTTAAAAAAACTAAAAATAACGTCATCCGCGATCGACACGCAGTCCACTCAGTCCGTTCATCCTCAACACAAATGCCAAGCTTCCAAGAATCCTTCCGCCTCCATATCTAGTTTCTTGCATCACACTAAAAAAAATAAAGGAATGAGCCTAATGCCCAGCAAGGAAAATCTAACAACATACAACATAAATAATAAACATGAGGCTATATCATAATCGTATACTATAAAACATATGACTATATAAAAACAACATCTATTACAATGGCCATCATACTTCTTGGGACTTGCTAGCTAGGCAATCATATGCCCATAAATTTACGGGACTAGTTATCTAAACAAGTCATATAAATTTATGGGGCTCGTTATCTAAACCATCATATGCCCAAGGAATCTACTATTGGGACTTGTTATCTAAACAAGTTCTATATTTGTTATCTAAAAAAATTATGTGATTTTTATCTAAATAATTCATATACTAAAACAACTAAAAACATATCATACATATAACATAAACATATATCAAAACATAAAAGCATACAAAATCTATCATATTTTCCTTACAAAAACCGGGATATTTGAGAACAAATGTGGGACTTTGAACACTCCTAAAACCAACAATAAGGATGGTGAGTCTTTCTAAAGAGTAAATAATAAATGTGGAAACTAAACCTTCAAGGAGAAACTTACCAAGAAAGATCTTTAAATTTTAAGAACCTAATAAAAAACCAATATCAAAAGTTAGGATCTGAATAAAAGGAACTAAATAAAAACTAAAGTATTTTAAAGAACTAGAGGTAAGGAGTGAAACTAACCCCTTTTTTATTTGAATAAAAATAATGAATATAATTGAAAATATTTGAATATTCGTCAATCAGAGGCTTAAGACTCGGTCAAAACGTTCAGAGGCAGGTCTAAGTAGTTAAGGTTTATTTTTAAATTAAAAAAACAAAGAAATTAAAAATTAACCCACCAAGGGCAATATATCGCCCCTATATGGCAATATTTCGGCTCTGCCCTAGTCCCGAGCCTCCGTTCATACGTTCGTGCAACGTCAACGTGTTTTCTGTATCCTCCGTCAGTCGATATATCGGCTCCCATGCTGCAATATATCGACATACGTGAATAATTGAAACATGTAATTGCATTCTTTAATAATTATGCTTATGACAAGTGTCATGTTCTTATTGGCTCTATCTAAACCTTAGGTTATAATTAAATAATATATCTAGGACCATCAATATTAATCAAACCTTATGTTATAATTAATAGTCTTAAACTATAGGTTAAACTTATAAAATCTATAAGTGTTGCTACGAGTGTTCAACTAAGTCCCGGCTTGAACCAAAATCTACAGTAATGAACATACTATAACTACTACTACTACTACTACTACTACTACTACTATCTAACTAGCTAACTAAATTCTGGGACTCTACAATTCTCCCCTAATACAAAGAATTTTGTCCTCGAAATTTACTTACCAAACAATTCCGGATACCAAGCTTGCATGTCCTCCTCTAACTCACACGTTGCCTCGCGTTCAGAACTATTTCTCAATAGGACTTTGACTATCGGAAAACTCTTGGACCGTAACTGCTTTATCCCTTTATCTAGGATGCTAACCGGTCGTTCCTCATAACTCAAGTCTTTCTGGAGTGCTATCGTATCATACTTGAGGACGTGAGATGGGTCTGACACATATCTACGCAACATCGAGATGTGGAACTAATTGTGACTATCTGCTAAAGCTGGCGGTAGGACTAATCTATATGCAACTGCTCCCATTTTTTCCAATATCTCAAAAGGACTTATAAACCTGGGACTAAGCTTGCCTTTCTTCCCAAACTGCTTCACACCTTTCATAGGAGATATCCTTAAGAAGACTTGATCTCCGACTTTAAATTCCACATCACACCGCTTGGTATCCGCATAACTTTTCTGACGACTCTGATCAGCGAGCATACGCTTTCTAATCAGCGCTACTGCATCTTGAGCTTCTCTAATAGCTTCGGGTCCAAGAAGTTGCCTTTCTCCTACTTTGTCCCAATGTAACGGTGATCAACATCTCCTTCCATAAAGCAACTCATAAGGTTCCATCCCGATTGTTGATTGGTAGCTATTGTTGTAGGAGAATTCTATCAGTAGCAAATACTTACTCCATGATCAAGTACATAAGCACACAACATATCTTCTAAAATCTGTATGGTACGCTCGAACTGACCGTCTGTCTGAGGATGAAAAGTCGTACTAAGACTTAACTTGGTACTCATAGCTTGCTGCAAGCTTCCCCAAAATCTCGATGTAAACACCTATCCTCTATCGGACACTATAGTCTTAGGGATTCCATGCAGTCGTACTATCTCCTGAACATAAATGTCTGTGTATGGGTCTGTTGTGTACGTAGTCTTGATAGGCAGGAAATGAGATGACTTGGTTAATCTATCTATTACTACCCAAGCCAAGTCGTGCTGCTTATTCGTTCGAGGCAAACCCGTCACGAAATCCATGGCTATGTCATCCCATTTCCATTCTGGAATGCTAAGTGGTTGCAATAAGCATGCAGGCCACTAATGTTCTACTTTCACTTGTTGGCATACTAAACATTTAGACACAAAATCCACTATATCCTTCTTCATTCCTGGCCACCAATATATTGTCTTAATGTCGTGAGTCATCTTGGTCGACCCTAGGTGAACTGAGTATGGGGTATTGTGTGCTTCTTCTAAAATCTTCACCTTAATCCCTTGATCACTTGGCACGCATACCCGATCCTTATATCTCAATAACCCCTGACTTGATATTGTGAAATATGTTTCCTTGCCTTCTTTAACTGCATCCACATGTGCTACTAACGTGTCATCATGCCCTTGCCTAATCTGTATATCTTCTAACAGACTTGACTGGATGGATAAGTTAGACAGTTTACCAATGACTACTTCTATTTCGGCATTGATCAGCTCCTGTTGTAGCAGCTTTTCTATTCCAGCTAACGCTGCTAAACTTCCATAGCTCTTCCTACTTAGCGCATCAGCAACTACGTTTGACTTTCCCGGGTGGTATAAAATTTCGCAGTCATAATCCTTTACTAGTTCTAACCACCTGCGCTGCCTCATGTTGATCTCCTTTTGCGTGAAGAAATCCTTTAAGCTTTTGTGGTCCATATAAATCTCACACTGTTCTCCATAAAGATAGTGGTGCCAGATTTTCAATGCGAAGACCACTGCTGCCAACTCCATATCATGTGTTGGATAGCATTGCTCGTACTCCTTCAACTGTCTTGAGGCGTAGGCTATCACCTTGTCATTATGCATCAGCACACAACCCAATCCTTGCTTCGACGCATCACACTAGACTACAAACTTGTCATTGGGTGTTGGTACACAAAGTATTGGTGCTGAGCATAGCTTATCCTTAAGAAATTGTAAGCTCTCTTCACATTTATCCCTCCAGTTGAACCTTTCCTACTTCTGGATCAGGTTGGTAAGTGGAGTGGCTATCTTAGAAAAAACCCTCTATAAACTCCAATAATAACCTGCTAGACCCAGAAAACTTCTTACTTCTGATGCATTCTTTGGTCTTGGCCATTCCTTCACAGCCTCTACCTTTGATGGGTCTACAGCAACTCCTTCTTTGGATACTATGTGCCCGAGGAACGCTACTTGCGACAGCCAAAATTCGCTCTTCTTGAACTTGGCATAAAGCTGATGCTCCTTCAGTCGTAACAAGGTCAACCTTAAATGTTCCTCGTGCTCGTCTTCATCCTTTGAGTACACCAATATATTGTCGATGAACACTACGACGAATTTGTCCAAGTAGTCCTTGAAGACCCTATTCATTGAATCCATAAATGCGGCTAGAGTGTTGGTAAAACCAAAAGACATAACTAGAAACTCGTAATGTCCATAACGAGTTCTAAAAGCTTTCTTAGGAATATCCTCTTCTCGTACCTTGAGCTAATGATACCCGGACCGTAAATCGATCTTTGAGAACATGGTCCTTCCTCGGAGTTGATCAAACAAGTCGTCAATCCGGGGTAGCAGGTACTTATTCTTAATTGTCACCTTATACAACTCATCGCAATCTATGTACATCTGCATACTTCTGTCCTTCTTCCTCACAAATAGAATCGGTGCTCCCCAAGGCGAATGGATCAGTCTAATGAAACCCAAGTCTAAGAGTTCTTGTATCTGCATCTTTAACTCCTTGAGTTTGTTCGATGCCATCCAGTATGGTGCCTTTGAAATAGGCTCGGTGCTCGGTGCTCGGTACTAGTCCGATTGTGAAGTCTATCTCCCGTGTCGGGGGCAATCCTGGTGGTCATCAGGAAATACCTCTGAGAATACCCTTATAATGCGGACGTCTCCAATCTTTAGTGGTGTTTCCTTTACCACATCCGTGACGCTGGCTAAGAATGTGTGACATCCTTTTTCTATCATCCTCTGAGTTTTAAGAGATGAAATAAGCGGCGTTCGTAGTCCTAAAATTTTTCCCATATATCATAGTCTCTGATCGCCAAAAGTCTCGAACGTTACTTTCTTGCTTTTGCATTCGATGGTTGCGCCATGCCTTGCTAGCCAGTCCATGCCTAGTATTACGTCGAAGTCTTTGATCTCTAACTCGGTCAGGTCTCCTTCTAGTTCAAAGTCCTCGATTTTGATCGGTACACCTCGTACTATTCGTGATGATAGAACTACTTCGCCCGAAGGCAACTATGTCACAAAGCTAGTTCTACAAGGTTTGTCTAATTTCTCTATCATTCCTAACGAGATATACGAGTATGTTGTTCCCGAATCAACAATACTAGAACATATACTATCAAGGATAGGGATCTGACTTGTAGTTGCTTTGTTACTATCATGGGCATCTCCCTGGGTCAAGGCAAAGACTTTGGTCTGGAACCATCGTATTATCCCTCTTCTCCTTTTGTTTTAGTTGTGGACATTCCTTCTTTCGATGACCTCCCTGACCACAATTGTAACATCTTTTGGTGTTTGCACGACATTCCTGAAGATGTTTCTTTTGGCATTTGGAGCACTGCGGGTATTCTACATACCCCGGCCTATCACTTGCTCGCATTCTTTTTCCACCATTGGCCTACTTACTATCGGGATGCTTTCTCTTCTACCTATTATTGTTGCTATGCTCCGGCGGTGGCTGAGTCTGTTATTGTTGTAGCAACTCTTCCACTTGTTTTCGTAGCCAGACAATTTCTACAGTGATGTCAACTGGTGGCGGCGGCGGTGCACTTTGAGTAGCAGCAGTAGTGGTAGCACGCACTTCGTGAACTGGAAGGGCTTCATTAGTCTCATGAGCGATGCTGGAGTCATCAGCATTGGTAATGGTACGAGCAGACCCTCTGAGCGACATCTTCTGCAAAGCTCTAATAGTCGAGGAAACATATTAGAACTTACCCTAATGGCAAAACTTAATCTAAGCAAACATAACTCAGACCTATTAATTATGATTTCTTATGAAATTATATAAGCATTCTTTATTATTAGAGTGGGTTTCTATACTTAGAAAAATAAGCCATCTTTATTATTTTCTAAGTTTGTCTCTAATTATCTTATATGACTTAATTCTCAAGCTCGAAACTCATCGTTGTTCCAAAGTTAACCATACTGAGGGAGGGCTGGGATCAATAAAATCGTTCCCACTACTATGGCCCCCTATCTCTCAATATAGAACTCGGTCCATTGATTTGTATCCACCCTCACTGAACTTGATCATTATTTATTAAATTTATTATTTATTATGATTGCAAAAAAAAAAAAAAACTCATACATGTCATCAAAATAACAATGATATTAATTTGGAAAAATAATTTTCACTAAGTACAATCATAAAGGCAAAATAATAAATAAAATAAATAAAGAAACTAATCTATTCTAAAAATCAGGATCTTCTACATCAGATCCTTCATCTAACATGTCATCATCTATCTCTTCATAATCATCATTTTTGTGAGCCTCAAAAATTCCTCGGGGAAGATTCGTAAAGATTCTATTCTTTTGTTCTCTTGTGAATTGGAATTCCATCTTAGAGGTAAACCTAATTATAAGAAAATAATATCTCATTGCCACTGGCATTTCATCTTCAACATCCATTGTCTCCCATATTTCTTCCAAAGCAGCAATTACAAAAGGAAAATCTTTAAAAAGCCTAATTACTAAAATATATTGTTCTGTAGCTCTCATCATTATTTGCTTAGTTGTTTGGAGATGAACTATTTGATTATGGAATAAAAGTAATCTCCGAGTGATTCTTTCCAATATTCCTACTGTATTTCTTGGTTCTCTAATCCTTTTTAAGGCCTTAATGGCTCGGATATCATTATATGTTAAAGCTCCATCCATTCTTAATTGAAAACATAAGGCTAAAACATTAGCTAATAATATAAAGATAATAACTATAACATAGACACTTACATTGGCGGTTAGATTCGGAACTTGAGCGTGTGTATCAAGGAGAATTTCATGTAAATGGACCGTTTGCTCTGATACCAACTGTAATGACCCAACTATTCTAAGTCCTTGGACCATTAGAACTACTAAACATAGCTATTACTTTGAAGAACATATACATAAGAAATAATAATAACTTTATTAAAACTTTAACATAATATTGTGAAAATTACAAAGTAAAATAGAATTTTGATATGGGTACCCATTATTTAAAACATAAAACATAATTTTAAACTAAATAAAATTGTTTACAAAACTAAATGTGGAAAATACATAGAAACATAATTTAAAAAAAAAAAAAATTAAATAACGTCATCCGCGATCGACACGCAATCCACTCAGTCCGTTCCTCAAAACACATGCCAAGCTTCCAAGAATCCTTCCGCCTCCATATCTAGTTTCCTACATCACACTAAAAAAAATAATGGAATGAGCCTAATGCCCAGCAAGGAAAATCTAACAACATACAACATAAATCATAAACATGAGGCTATATCATAATCGTATACTATAAAACATATGACTATATAAAAACAACATCTATTACAATGGCCATCATACTTCTTGGGACTTGCTAGCTAGGCAATCATATGCCCATAAATTTACGGGGCTAGCTAGTTAAACAAGTAATATAAATTTATGGGGCTCGTTATCTAAACAATCCTATGCCCAAGGAATCTACTATTGGGACTTGTTATCTAAACAAGTTCTATATTTGTTATCTAAACAAATTATGTGATTGTTATCTAAACAATTTATATACTAAAACAACTAAAAACATATCATACATATAACATAAACATATATCAAAACATAAAAGCGTACAAAATCTATCCTATTTTCCTTACCAAAACCGGGTTATTTGAGAACAAATGCAGGACTTTGAACACTCCTAAAACCAACAATAAGGATGGTGAGTATTTCTAAAGAGTAAAGAAAAAATGTGGAAACTAAACCTTCAAGGAGAAACTTACCAAGAAAGATCTTTAAATTTTAAGAACCTAATAAAAAACCAATATCAAAAGTTAGGATCTGAATAAAAGGAACTAAAGAAAAACTAAAGTATTTTAAAGAACTGGACTTAAAGAATAGGAATACCTTAGTTGACCTTATGGATTGGTCTAACTTCAATACCAAAATACACTAAACCTCACTTCCCAAGTATTTTATAAAGCTTAAGAATGATAAAGCTTTTTCCCAACCCAGGTGTTTATCACTGTATGGCAACACTAGCACCTTGGAGTCTCTGATCACAGCTTGAAGAATGAGAGGAAAGGTTGGGTACTAGGTCCTATTTATAGAGGTAAGGAGTGAAACTAACCCCTTTTTTATCTGAATAAAAATAATGAATATAATTGAAAATATTTGAATATTTTTCAATCAGAGGCTTAAGACTCGGTCAAAACGTTCAAAGGTAGGTCTAAGTAGTTAAGGTTTATTTTTAAATTAAAAAAACAAAGAAATTAAAAATTAATCCACCAAGGGCGATATATCTCCCCTATATGGTGATATATCGGCTCTGTCCTAGTCCCGAGCCTCCGTTCGTATGTTCGTTCAACGTCAATGTGTTTTCTGTATCCTCCGTCGGGCGATATATCGGCTCCCATGCTGCAATATATCGACATACGTGAATAATTTAATTTAAACACGTAATTACACTTTTTTAGCATAATTTGAATGGGATAACTACTTTGGCTGAGTCATAATTAGGGGTGGCAATTTGGGTCACGACACGATAACACAACATGACACGACACGATTAAGGTAAACACGAACACGACACGTTTAATAATCATGACGTGTTCGTGCTTGAGTTTTTGACACGTTTACTAATCGTGTCATGTTCCTGTTTACCTTAATCGTGTCATGTCATAATCGTGTTGACCCATTTAATAATCGTGTCGTGTCATAATCATGTCAGACACGATAACACGAATACTTTACATAGGTTTTATGATTTTTTTTCGTATAGTTATGATTAATCGTGTTATTGTGTTCGTGACGTGTTGACCCGTTTAATAATCGTGTCGTGTTCGTGTTCATATTTTTGACACGTTTAATAATCGTGTCGTGTCATAATCGTGTCGACACGAATCTGACACGTTTACACGAATTGCCAGCCCTAGCCATAATACGACCCTAACAATTTCTGGTAAGTGCTAAAGCTTCTATTTGTTTATTTTATCATCAAAATACTTAATTACTTAATAATCGTGCTTATGACAAGTGTCATGTTCTTATTGGCTCTATCTAAACCTTAGTTTATAATTAAATAATATATCTAGGACCAACAATATTAATCAAACCTTATGTTATAATTAATATTCTTAAACTATAGGTTAAACTTATAAAATCTATAAGTGTTGCTACGAGTGTTCAACTAAGTCCCGTCTTGAACCAAAATCCACAGTAATGAACATACTATAACTACTACTACTACTACTATCTAACTAGCTAATTAATTCTGGGACTCTACGCCGAGTCAGGGGCCCCCCATGACATAATAATGCCCAAGGACCCACTGACCAATGCAAGTCTCCCCCTGATGCTCGAGAGGTACCAACAAGAGGAGGAAATAGTGCGATCAGCAAGTCGCTCCATAACCAATCACATTTTCGGGATGGTCGTGATTACAACAAAGCTGATTCCGGTCGAGGGAATGCTATTCGAGGGCAAGGAGAGAGGGGTGGAGAAAGGAACCCCCCAGCAAGAGAAAATAGGCCTGCGAGCCAGAACGCTGGGGGCAGCCTAGGCAACCTAACGTCTTTGACCAGTTGGGTGCTAGCGAGCAAAGGCGTAGAGATGACAACTTGAGGGATGTACTCAAGATAGGCGTGAAAGGCGTGATGAATATTCTCCTCCAGCACCAGTCTCTCCAGTGATACCAGACGCAGTGTAGGCTCAGATCGATGCGCTAAATTAGGTCGTGCGGCAGCTAGTGGGGAGCTAAACATCCCATATCGAGTATGATCGTAGAAGAGGCACTCCATTCATACAAAGAATAGCAATGGTGGAAACCCCTAGTAAATTCAAGATGTCAGTATTGCCCAACTTCGATGGATATGGGGACCTGGTATCTCATGTGAATAAATTTGAGATACAGATGGACATCCAGAAGGTGTCGGATGATGCTCGCTGTAGAATCTTTCCGGCCACCCTATCTAATACTTCTTAGGAATGGTTTTTTAAATTCTTTCCTGCTAGCATAGTGTCATGGGAAATGTTCGTGAAGGAATTCTACGGGCAATTCTACGCTGGTCGAGTACATCTGACTAAAGCCAACCAACTGGTCAAGATTCTCCAGAAGGAAGGAGAGTCTTTAAAGGAATATGTCCAGTGTTTTATGCGAGCGGCAGTTGGAGCTAAAACGGTTGGTGATGAGGGAAAGATGATGGAACTTACTACTGGAGTGCAGCGCCACTCACCCCTCTGGAACAGTTTGAGGAAGAATGGGGAGAAGAGTACCCAAGAATTCCTTGATCGAGCAGATCAGTACATTAAGCTCAAGGAGGCGATTGCCAACGAAGAAAAGTCGCCTGCAAAAGACAAGGGACCAAAAGAAGATCCTGCTAAAGCCGCCAACGGGTCAGATAAACCTAATGGCAACGGCAAAAGCAATGGGAAAAATGGTAGAAAAAAGGCGAACAACAAGCCGTCAACGACTGAAAATAGGCACCCTAAGGGAATAGGTATGATCCAAGATTCACTAACTACATGGCCCTTGTCGAAAGCAGAGTGGAGGTGTACCAGGCAACCAGCACCAATGTCCCTTACAAGCGACTGACGCCAATTAGGAAGGATATCTCCAAGAGAGATACAACGAAGTTTTGTCGTTTCCACAACGACTATGGTCATGACACCAATGAGTTCCTTATCAGACAGGGACACCTGAGGAGATATGTACGAGCCATAGGAGGTTCTCAGCGAGAAGCTCAAGGAGGCAACGAGCAGGCACCTATACGCCAACACTCGCCCCCTTTACAGCCAGCTCCTGTGGCGGGTACATTGCTAACCATCTATGGAGGCCCACACCTTGCAGGAGATAGTGGGAAGGCAAGGGAGCTATATGCTTGGACCTTACGCCATGAACAGGACATCGAAATGCTGAATGTGGAGGGGCGAACTCCCAAGAAAGCTCGAACAGAGGAAGAGCTAATAACTTTCTCTGAGCTTGACGCTCAGCATGTCTAGTTCCCTCATCCAGACCCTCTGTTCGTGGACGTCTAAATAGCCAATATGATGGTTAAGTGGGTGTAAGTGGACATAGAAAGCTCAGTGAAACATTTTGTACAAGTCTTCGCTGGAAAGAATGAAATTGTCAGTGAAAGACCTGGAGCCATGCAACCAAACCATTTATGGTTTTTCTGGCGAAGGGCTCGCACCAATAGGGTCGATCAGGCTTCCGGTTACAGCAGGAACTGCGCCTGCGAACAGGACATTACTCACTACTTTTATAGTAGTTGATTGTCCTTCTGCATACAATGCTATGATTGGAAGGCCTATTCTAGTCGACCTGCGAGCCGTAACCTTGATCTGGCACCTCACCATGAAGGTCCCAACTGATGCAGGGATAGGATGTGTGTTGGGAAACCAGCGATTAGCAAGGGAATGCTACAATTCCTCGATTACTAAGGCAAAAAGGGGTGGATCGAGGGAAGGAGCCGGAAAAGAGTTGCAATTGGCCGATGGAATACAAGCCCAATCAGGTGAGCGTGTCACCAAATAGAGTGTTGTCCAAAGTGAGGATAGGGATTTAGATCCTCGCTTTGGGGATTTTGATGAAGAAGTAGGACCAGTCGAGGACCTTGAGGAGGTCCAACTCGATGAGGTAGATCCGACCAGGGTTGTGAAAGTCAGTAAAAACTTAGAGACAACAACAAAACAGAGATTGGTGGAATTTTTAAAGAAGAACCAAGAGGTATTTGCCTGGTCACATAAAGATATGGTTGGGATTGACCCTGCAGTTATCAACCATGTCTTGAACATAGACAAAAGCTTTCCACCAGTACAACAGAAAAGGAGGTTGCTCGACAAAGACAGATCAAAGGCTTTAAAGGAAGAAGTCGAGAAGCTAAAGAAGAATGGATTCATCAGGGTATCATTTTATCCATCGTGGGTCTCTAATCCCGTACTAGTTCCCAAGCCAAATGGAAAATGGAGAACATGCGTGGATTTCACAGACCTTAATAAAGTCTGCCCTAAAGATTGTTTCCCACTCCCAAGGATTGACCAGCTGGTCGATGCCACTACAGGGCACGAGATCCAATCATTCATGGATGCATACTCTGGATACAATCAGATCAGTATGCACCCACCTGATGAGGATCACACTAGCTTTCGGACTGATATAGGGCTCTACTATTACAAAGTGATGCCTTTGGATTTGAAAAACGCTAGTGTGACTTACCAGCGACTGATCCATCACATGTTTAAAAAGCTGATCGGTGTAAACATGGAGGTATATGTTGACGATATGCTGGTTAAGTCAAAGAAGGCAGAAGAACACATTGTGGACCTACAAGAGTGCTTCAACGTCCTAAATAAATATCAGATGAAGTTGAATCCCCTTAAGTGTTCCTTCAGAGTTGGATCAGGGAAATTTTCAGGATTTATAGTGAACTCACGACGTATCGAAGCTAATCATGAAAAGATCAAGGCCCTGGTCGATATGAAATCGCCAACGAAGATAAAAGATGTTCAAAGTTTAACCGGGAGGATTACCGCTCTAATTAGATTTATTTCTAAATCCACAGACAAGTGCGTCCCATTTTTTAATCTACTTAGGGGAAATAAAAAATTCGAGTGGAAGGAGGAGTGTGAGCAGGCTTTCCAATCTCTAAAGTCTCATATGTTGTAACCACTGATTTTGTCTAAACCGATTGAAAAAGAAACTTTGTTCATCTATTTGGCGGTCACAGAATATGTTGCTAGTGTTGTCTTAGTAAGAAAGGAGGAACATGTGCAAAAAGTTGTGTATTATATAAGCAAAATGCTAATAGGAGCAGTACTGCTGTATCCGCCCATTGAGAAATTAGCCTACTGCTTGATCTTAACCTCCAGAAAGTTGTGACCATACTTCCAAGCTCACCCCATCACAGTATTAACTGACCAGCCCCTACGGCAAGTCCTACAGAAACTAGAAGCCGCTGGTCGATTATTGAAATGGGCAGTTGAACTTGGACAGTTTGATATTTCTTACTTGCCAGGAGCAGCAATAAAGGGACAATCTCTGGCAGACTTTGTTGCAGAGTTCACTGGACTTCAGAACACTGAACCAATAGAAAAGCTTGAGCCTCAGAGCCAAACTCCCTCTTGGAAATTTTTCACAGATGGCTCTTCCAATGAGCATAAAGCTGGAGCAGGTGTGATTTTAATCACACATGAAGGGCATAGATTCCACTGCACAGTTAGATTCGACTTTACAGCGTCTAATAATGAAGCTAAATACGAAGCTTTGCTCGCAGGATTATGATTAGCCAAGGATATGAATATAAAGTCGCTTGAAATCTATAGTGACTCCTAGTTAGTGGTTAATCAAATTACTGGAGAGTATCAAGCCCGAGGTCTGAAGATGGTGGCTTACTTGAACAAAGTAAAGGATTTGTTGGCACAATTTGAAAAATATACTCTCCAGCAAGTACCTCGTGACCAGAACTCAAACGCTGATGCTTTGGCCAAATTAGCAAGTGCAAAGGATGTTGACACCTTGAATATAGTGCATGTTGAATGGTTATTTTCCCCAAGCATCAAAACAGAAGAAACCTCTCTGGTAATCCAATCAGTGGACATGTGGATGGCACCCTTTATTGAGTACTTGATGCATGGCGTACTATCGATGGACAAAAATAAAGCAAGAGCCCTCCGGAGACAGTCTGCTCGGTTTATCTTAGTCGACGAAATTTTATACAGAAGAAGGTACTCAATGCCAAAGAATTAATCTGAGAAGTCCATGAAGGTTTCTGCTGAGATCATGCTGGGGGGCAGAGTTTATCAAAAAAGATCCTAAGGCAAGGATACTTCTGGCCAACAATGAATGAAGACTCCATGGCCAAATATTTTCCAAGATACCCCTAGCAGCCCCTAATGAGCTAAAACAATGCAAAGCCCATGCCCATTCGCAGTGTGGGGGGGTAGATTTGATTGGGTCTTCGCCCACGGGAAAAGGCAACGTCAAGTATGATGTGGTTGTTGTTGACTACTTCACGAAATGGGCCGAAGCTGAGCCACTTGCAACCATGACGAAAAAAAAGGTGCTGGATTTTGTGGTCAAGAACATTGTGTGTCGCTATGGATTACAAAGAAAAATTGTCTCAGACAACGGCACATAGTTTGATAGTGATCTAATCACAGATTTTTGTGAGAGGCATGGGATTATCAAAAGTTTTTCTTCATTAAATCATCCACAGGCAAATGGACAAGTTGAGGCTGTCAATAAGACACTAAAGGATACTCTGAAGAAAAGGCTTGAAGAAGCGAAGGGGGCAGGCCAGAGCAGTTGCCTGAAGTCCTCTAGTCGTATCAAACATCTCATCGAACAACAACAGGCCATACTCCATTCTCCTTGGCCTATGGGTATGAAGCTATGTTGCCTGTTGAATTAGATCTGCCATCACACCAAAGGTTGGCATACGATCAAGACATTAATAGCCAGTTATTGATGGAATCTCTGGATTTGGTCGATGAAAGGCGCGAGCAAGCCCAACTTTGAGTAGCAATTTACCAATAAAAGGTCGCCCGGTACTTCAACTCTAAAGTATGTGAAAGAAAATTTAATGTGGGAGGTTTGGTACTTAGAAAAGTTTTCCTCAACACCCGCGGTCAAGCTGCTGGAGTGCTTGGACCTAACTGGGAAGGGTCATACCAAATCGAAGAAGTCCTTCAACCAGGCACTTATAAACTTGCTCGCTTAAATGGAGATCTCATTCCTCAATATTGGAATGGAGAACACCTACGCAAGTACTATCAATAAACAATTCTTCTTAAAAGAATTGGCCTGTATTAATTTTACTTTTTACAAGTTTATGAACAAGGGTTAGTCAATCATGTGATTGATCGCTTATAAGTGTAAGATCAAATTTTTGATCACTCGTACAGACACGATTGTCCATTTATTACGAGAATTAAAAGGAACTGTGTGCAACCAGTTATTCTTGCCAATTATTGTATTTATTACAAGTATTTGCTCATTACGTGTGTTTTTTGCTATATTTTACAATTGTTTATTACGAGCAATAGTGTTTGAACAGGTCTTGGTCAAGGAAAGTGACCGAGGACCTTAAGCTCCTTAATCACTTGGGGGGCATATAAGGTACTAGGAAAGCAAAGCATATCAGCAAGTATATGTAAACACACGAGCAGAATAAGTGAAAGCATTCTATGGTACTTAGAGTATTTTTCAAAATTTTGTTAAATGAAACCAAAGTGCTATGCTAAGTTCGATCATGTGAACAATATGTTGTAATATATTGCAAGTATTATAATATCTAAACATTAAAAGTAAATTATTTTACACCGCGAGCAGTTACTGCTCGGATGTAATTCTCTGCTTAAAAGGAAAAGTTACCCATGCAACAAAAAATATATTGTATTGACACTACGAACCGAGGTCCGTGTGTCCCAAGTTACAAATTTAAATAAAAAATAGAAGAAATTATGAAGCAGGAGGGTCTTGAGGAATTTGCTGGTCGACAGAAGCTCCAATTTCCTTGCCTACGCCATCGATGCCCGTAGCAAAAGATATTTCGGGGGATGCTGGAACTTTCAATCTCTCCTCCTCTTCAAGGTGAGCCAGACACCTGTTTAGCTTAAACTACCTCATACGATTTGATAAATAGCTGAAGTCCACCCCGCGATTATTCTTCCAGAACATATAGAAGCATTTAAAAGTGGTTCCCTTGTACTTCTCCAAGTTACTGGCAATGGTCTCCTCGAGCTCTTTGACGTGTTCCTCTAGCCCCTTAGTCTCCTTTCTGCTGATGACTAGATCATTTTGAAGCTTAGAGGCTTCCTTGAAATTAAGCAAAGAAGCCTCCTTGTACTTCTCTTTAGCTTCAATGGCTTTGGTCAAGGTATCTTGATGCTGCTTCAGCTCTTCGGTCAGCTTGGCGTTCTATTTGAGCAGTTCAGCGTTTTTCTTCTCGGCTGCCTGGAGCTGCTCAGTGTATTTGGTTTCAGCCATCCTAAGCTGCTCATCGTGTTTATCCTCAAATTCTTTGAGCTGTTCGCCAAGTCTTTTCTCATATTGATTAGTCAGTGCCCCAGAGCAGCACCAGCCAACGCTCATGGTTAGGACTCCCTACGATCAGAAAAAAGATAAAACTACTAATGGAAATAAAATGATGAGATAAACAAATAAATCTCAGCAAAAAACTGCAACTTACGCTGAGCATTTCATTCAACGCGCGGTTGAAGATCTACTCGACCTTCATGGAGTCAATGTTGCTAATGGCCTCTCGGCTGCGTCGGTGCCTCGATAGCTTTGTCAGCCTATCCTTGGCCGAGCTGAGAGCCATGTTCATCAGAGCCTCTCCTGTCTAATCAGGAGGTGTCTGGTCAGCGAGAGTTGAAGGAGTTTGGTTGGCAAGCGCTGGAGGAAGAGTCTGGTCGACAGGATTTGGTGGGGACATCTGGTCGATGGGAGCTGGAGGAGGTATTATTTCCTTGGAAGGAACTGGTATTGGACAATCCCTAGTCTGAGCCTTTTTCATCGAAGGGTTGCTGCTACTTTCTCCATGATGTTGCTGTTGGGGTTTTATGCCCTAATTAAAACCCAAATTCTTTGTAATCTCATTTTATTATCAATAAAAGAATAGAAATCATTTTTTGACTTGGTCAATCACTTTGCTCACATGTTTTATTTTCATGATTATTTGTTTAATATAAACTTCTATTAAATCCCGAGCATATAGCTAATCTTATTTATAGTGGCGTAATCACAGTGGAATATAAATATGATTATATGTTCAAAATAAGTTAATCCTAAGATTAGTCAGTGCACCGGATTTACACTGACTTGCCAATCTACGATATGATCTACTTACACATTATAGTGTTATGTTCTTTCTAGAACATTAGCAAAGTAGATAAGATCGGATGTATTTGTTACATCGGACAGGATCGATATTGACAGTTGATAAGATAAGTAAACATACTGTTATTATCTATTCTAGTCATATCATATAGTTGACCATAGGTCAATTCAATCTCAATTCTGAGTGGTTAGTATTCTAACTGATTGTATTATTTTAGTTCTTTGACTTGTTCGTTACCAGCTTACCCTACGGACTAGCCCATACTTACATCTTGGGAACTCGGTGGTATAATTGAGTGGGAGTGTTAATCATAGATATGAGCATCTATAGCTTCTGATGAAGAAGTGAAATGATGGTTTCCTTTTAGTTTGGTTCAAGGTGTTAAATGATAGAGATCTCATTTCAGTAATTAAATTAGTTTACTGAAATATCATTTACAAGGAACTAAGTGTTTTAAGGATAAAATACAATGAGGGGTAAAACGGTATTTTAGTCCTATCTCATTGTAGACCGTCTATAGAGGATTGAGTGACAATTATGGTTGTAACAATGGATAATTAATAGCGTATCTATATTTGTTATAGAGCGTTCTATGAATTCAAGAGTGCAATTCCAAGTCTATAGTGGAGTCACGAGGAATTAATAAGTTAGTAAATTTATTTGTTAGATTTATGATAACTTATTGGAGCTTGATTTCATAGGCCCATGGTCCCCATTGTACCTTGGATAAAATCATCTAGATAGTCTCAATTAATTGATTTAATCATCAATTAGAATTATCAAAGTTGACCAGGTCAATTTTGGATAGTTTCACAGAGTTGTGTAATTTTGAGAAGAAAAGAGAATTTATGGCAGATTTATTAATTAAGATAAATTGGTATCTAAATTAATAAATAAATTTAAATCAAGGTTCAAATTATAAATAATTAATTTGATAAAGGATTTAAATAATTATTTAATTAATTAAATCAATAGAAAATAATACAGGCCTTGATTTTAAGTCCAATGGGCTTATAATCAAATGGGAAATTTCACGGGCCTATAGCCCATGATAATTTCGACCTAGGGCTTCAAAATGGCTGTTATTTTATTGAATTTTTAATTAAATTAAATGGCCTAATTGATTCAATAAAAGGAGTGCTTAGAGAGAAGTCAAAAAAAGAAGTTTGATAAGTCTCAAGTCAGATTTTCTGATAGTTTTAGATTCTCTCTAAACACAAGTCCTTTTCTAAGCCTCTTTGTTATTTTCTCTTCTTCTCTCTATATCTATCTCATGTGTTGAGAATTTCCCACACTAGTCTAGGTGGTTCTAAGGATACATTGGAAGATTGTGAAGAAAATAGAAGATCGGTTCAGTTTCTTGATAATACTTTGCGACAGAGAGGAAACAAGAGTTAGAGAAACTGAAGGAAGGACTCTTTAATTCCGCTGCGTATACTGTAAGTATTCTATTTTTTGTTTCTCTTTGAATTCAATTTTAGAAACATGTTTTAGGCTATCTCGTATTAATTTGTTTAATATTAGATATACATGAAAATAAATAAAGATCTTGTATAAGCTTTTTCCCCGCGGGCCTCCGCGCGCACTTGTAAGGACCGTCGGACACCATCTATTTCCCCATTGGTATGATATTGTCCGCTTTGGGCCTAAGCCCTCACGGATTTGTTTTTGGGCACCTTCCCAAAAAGCCTCATTCCAATGGAGATAGTGTCCATCCTTATATACCCAAGATCCCTCCCATTTCTAGCCAATGTGGGACTTTGGTTGTACACCCAACAATCCTCCCCTCAAACAAAGGACCACCTTGCCTCCCCTCAGACGATTACAGATCTAAACCTGAATCCCTCGATTCCAGCACTCAAGATCCCCTTGAGTAAGCTAGATGAATCCCTTCACCAGCTAGATTCGAAATCCCTTCGAATACCTGAATCCCTTGATTCCAACACTCAAGATCCCCTTGAGTAAGCTAGATGAATCCCTTCACCAGCAAGATTCGAAATCCCTTCGAATCAGATCTGAACCTCTGATGGCTCTAGCAGCAAGCTTCACCTCCTTTGTTTTGGCAATCCGAGGATACATTCACATGGCTAATTTTGGGATCTGGCTCTGATACCACTTGTAAGGACCGTCGGACACCATCTATTTCCCCATTGGTATGATATTGTCCGCTTTGGGCCTAAGCCCTCACGGATTTGTTTTTGGGCACCTTCCCAAAAGGCCTCATTCCAATGGAGATAGTGTCCATCCTTATATACCCAAGATCCCTCCCATTTCTAGCCAATGTGGGACTTTGGTTGTACACCCAACAGTTGCCTGCTCCCCTTTTTCTTGCTCCTAGGAGCAACGGGGTCAGGTTCGCTATACAGGGTGAATGGATCTTCATTAGACATGACTGCAAAATAGAAGCAAATAGTCAGGCAATATAGATGGAGATACCTACTAAATCAAGGAAATAAGATCAAAGAAAGTAAAATACCCGAGCTACAACTAGTGTTCGCTACATTACTTATTGTACTACTCCTACACTCACTCTCTGCCTTGAAGAAGTCTGAATTTAAATTAGGTGTGTATTTAAAGTTGTCATCCCCGTCAAATAAATGACAGGGAATGGGCAAACTGTCTAAGAGTGAGAAGTCAGTATCGTTCTCATCCGAAGACTCAAGAATGGACTCGGGATGCTTAGAGACCTTTTGCTTACCTTTTCCTTTTTGAGCAGGAGCAGCAGCTGCTCGCAGGATTCTGGACGGTTCCTTGATTGTCACTCCATTGCCCTCCTTGGGGTTTGTGACACATCTTGATGCTGATCGAGAATTTCTCCCTCAGTAGCACTTCTCGTAGTTGATTCCCTCACGTCCTGGTGAGGTGCCAGAAGGCCAACCAGCTCTTTGACACTTTTTTCAATATTTGTCATGCTGGCCAAGGATGCTACTCGTATCTCCATATCTGGAGCGGGAGCTGATCGATGCCATGGACCTGAATGACACTAAGGTTCTAAGGAATGTGCCGAAAAGCTAAAGGTGAACGACCAATGAATAAATAATTTACCTCCTTCAATGAAGGCCAGATTGTTGGCGACGAGGTCTGGTGTTAAAAAGTACTCCTGGAAGTACTTTCCCACGTTGGACTTGTGGGTAATATCACTCAGGAAGGTGCGAACAGATTCCTGGTGGTAGAAGTGGAAGAACCCCGTGTTATTGTGATTGGGGTTGGACTTGAGATCGAACAAATAATTCATCTCGTGTGGCGTAGGAACAAACCACTTCTTGTGGTTGTAAAGAATATAGAGAGCGGAAAGCACTCTATATCCGTTTGGGGTGATTTGAAAGGGAGCGACCTTGAAATAATTGGCCACCCCTGGAAGAACGGATGAAGAGGCAGGGTTGCCCCTGCCTCATTGTGATACCTCAACCAGGCACTGTAGGCACCCCCAGGCAGGTTTGCCCGCTGGTCGATCGAAGGCTTGATTAGGGTTATCCCTACCATCCTAGCTGTAATAACACTAGGAGGCACTACGTACCATTCGACTTCTGGTCGAATGACATCTCGAAGTCGGGCTTTTGTTTAGATTCCTGGTTAGGAAGTGTTTTCAGGTTGAGGGCTAGTCGAAGGAGTTTCAGCCCGAGGAGCAGGCTGATTATCAGAAGGCTTGGCTGTTTTCTTTCTTTTTTGTGAGATGGATTTTATGCGACCCATGTTGGTCGGGCTGGTCGAAGGTCTATTTGAAGCGTTATGAGAAAAGGGAATTTCTGAGATTAGCAGTGACGGCTGTTCTTGATCTTTGAGTAGCTGTGCGAGCAAGTCGTTGTCGATCGGCCTCTCACCTCCCCACGGGTCGTGCATGAAAATCTGCGAACAGAGAAGGGGAGATGAGAATCTACAGCCAATAGACCAAGAAAGTGGAAAATTTGGAATAACGTTGCTTGTGTATAAAAGTTAAGCTTTTATATGACGAGAAGCATTCTAACGTAAACACTAAATTGTATGCGAACAGTTTGGAAAACGGATTAAAAAGTAGAAGTGAAAAAACTTTTGACTCTAAGAAAGGGCGGGAAAAACCCAGTTTTTTTCTAAATGCCTAAAAACTGAATTTTTACTTCGATTTTACGCCCTAAATCAATAATCCTAACTCTCAAGCCAATTCCTAAGCCTCATTTAGTGTTTTTTCCTTATCCTATCATGTTAATACCTACATGCCCGATTACCCTAAATCATTTCTTCAAGAACATTCGAGAACTCAAAATCCAAAATAAACCAGAAAACTGAAAGGGTAATTATTGCATGGAATTTCGGAGATGAAGAGGTTCAAGAAACTTACTTGGATAAAGATTGATGCAAATTTCTGGAACATTGATACAACCGGCTGAACAGAAATTCCACAAATCGTCGGAGTTTATGGGTTTTCTGGGTTCCTTATGTTCTGTTCTTCAGTGTTCTTGAGGAAAGATGGAAAGTAAAAAGTAAATATGAGGGGATATTTATATTGGTCGAAGCACAGTTACTAAGGTAATGATGGAGGATAATTTTTCGAGGCATGGAAAAATGTGATAGTCATCAAATCACTTTTTGGGAAACTGCAGTGACATGATTGGTTGCCTTTTTTTTAGAAGGCATTGATGGCTCTGATAGATTTTACAGGTCACACAGAAGGTCGGCTGTTTAAGTTTCTTTATGATGGTCGCAGTAAAATAAACTTGGGGGGGCAAATGTTTGCCCAAAAAACGGACTACCTGATGACGTGACACGATTGGTCTACACGTGGGAGGCATGTGGCTGTTTTAAGTAAGTGTATCTTGCTCGGCCATCAACCAGAAGATTATTGGTTTATCAAGCATCATACTTATGTGCGACCAGCCTGGTCACATATATTCATTTATTTCCTATAGATGTGCAATCTTGTAATTACACATCAATTGTAATTTCTCTTATTATCTAGATACGCGAGTTGTAATTGTAATGAAGGCCCATTGGCCCATGTAACCTTCTTGAGCCTATAAATACAAATCAAAGGGCTCAAGGGAGGGGACTTTTTTGGACTGGGAGAATTCTGAGAGAAAATATAGTGTTATTATTCACCAAAATTGTAATCATCCTGAAGCTTGTGAAACTCGTGAACCCTAGTTCATTGATCACAGGGTTGGGATTCTACATCAATAAGAACACTAAGTGGACGTAGGTCATTACCAACTAATAGGGGTTGAACCACTATAAATTGTTTATGTCATTTACTTTTTCGTCTTGATTTCTTCTTGTTTTCATCACATTCTATATCGTTTATCTGACTCCGTGTCATTGACCATTTTGAGGGTCAAGAATAGGTTATAGCAACTCTTCTCAAATGTATTCATACCCATGTCAATGTAAGCATGCAACAACGTACATAAACATGCAATATTCATAAACTTATAACATACATAACAAAATCATAACCATAACAGACATAAACTTAATTAGATCACATATACATAAATTTGTACCTTCAAATGCACACCCTGTGTTACAGTGACCACTCTTCTTACCTAAATTCTAGTTATTAAGTTGATAAAACAGCCTAAGTGTGATTCTGTTCAAGCGTCTCTTGCCATACCTAAACAAAACCGATTAAAATCGATTAATACCAACCTTAGTTCATGATTATGACTCCAAAGTAATAACATCTAAACTTGGCTTAGGCTCTAAGATTGTATATCTTTTCACAATCTTTCCAACCATATAAAGAACGTTGAAATCCGACATCGGGGTCAAAAGTTATGGTCAAAATACGAAACCCAAAAATTATAACAGAAAAATGTATTTGAGCCGCGGCGCCTTCCCATAGAGCCGTGGTTCAATTGAAGTCGGAGAGAAAATTTAAGCCTAAAAGAGACACATTTGAGTCGCAACACTCATCACTTGAGCTGCGGTGCCACTGCGGAAAAAAAACCCAGAAATTTATGTGATTTCTCAACCCTTTTGACTCAAAACATCCCAAAACACTAAGGAACTCAAATCGTACCCCACAACAGCCATCCTAACATGTTTCTAACCCTTGGAACCAAGATATTAACATCTCTAAACCTGTATTGGACATTCATCAACCCAGAAACAATAACAACAATCTCATAATTTTAAAAAACTTAATTTGACAAAAACCTTAAACAGAAGTTTGAACACTTACAGATGAAAATCCAACCACCAAAACCTTAGATCCTTGACGTCTAGCCTTTCAATAGCCCAGACTGTTGATCTCCTTCAACCTCAAGTCTTCAAATACTCAGATCAAGAATGAGATATTGTTCTTGGTCTGTTTCCCCTTCAGTCTATCGCCCAAAACCAGAGTCTGAAAGATACGATTTCTAAAACTATTTGACTTATTTTGATTTATTTAATCTGACTTAATTCGTATAAAAACAAAATGACCTTTCTGTCCCCAACCTCAAGTTAATCCTTAATAATTACTTAAGGCCCTCATTGTAATTCCCATCCAAAACTATTATTTTTAACTTTTGATAATCACGCTTTCTATCATAAAACTCATAATTCAACTTTGAACTCCAATACACAACTCCTATTACACTTTGGCCCCTAATATTTGAAGAAACACGTGTGATGGGATTGCTTGACAAAACACATAAATGAACATACATCATAAATCATGCATATCATAATTCATATAATTAAACACATAATGTCATACAATTCACCATAATACCCTTACTAGTAAAAGCGAATATTACATATAATATCACATATACATATTCATATGATCACATAATACATAATTTCACAAAATTACGAAAATACCCCTCAAGAGTATTAAATTACCAAATTTCCCTCACAAGCCAAAATTACCACAATATCCATGAAATGTAAAGGCAGATATTACAACTATCCCCCCCCCCCCTTAAAAAGAATTTCGTCCTCGAAATTCCTATGCCATAACATCTCAAGATTTCTTTCATCCTCGAGAGTATCTAACAACTCAACTTTTCCTTTTTCACTTCAAAATTTCCATAGAATATTTTCGTCATAACTGATCCCCACTACATAACCTGGCTAAGTACTATAGCCATGTCTAATTATAACCATCATACACCCATATACATTGTCAAGTTTACATTACCCACAATCTGGTTCTGTTCACTATATCACTTATTCTTTCCTTAATTTTTCAACTTATTTGCCACTTGATATTCCTGCCACTTTTCTGCCTGTTCTAGTAGTAACCCATCCATACCAGTACCACGTCATATTTCCAATTTCATAATCCATGAAGTTTTTCTTTACAACTTCTTAGTATTCATAACATTTACATATATACTTCATACTTTCATCTTTGTCCAGGATTCCTATTGGCTTGCAATGTATATCCTCTTAATTCATCTTCCCTTATTAATTAGAACATGCAACCGTGCAACATACATCTATTTCTATAGGTTCCATCTTAAACGCCTTTCAGTTAGTTCTTATAATAGCTTCCCTTAGAGACAGTTAGAGTATCACTTAATCATGTTTCCAATCATTTATTCTATCCATTCAACTGTACTCTTACAAGTAATTTTATCCATGCATCTGGTTTTCTATTATCCCTCAGAAGTAGTCATTCACTTCTGACCCTTCTGAATTCCTTGCTTTTGATGTATCTTATTGAATAAGTGGGTAATTCCATTCTTTACCCCACCGCTTAAGATGTGTGTTTGAATTTTATCACTTATTAGCTACAACAATAGCCTAAAATTCATACATATGTTAAATTCCGGTACAATCCAAAACTGAATCTGTATCATGTCCCTTAGAACACGAGTCTATTTTTCACTGGTCCTTTCGTTCGATAATAAGGGTCTAAGCCACCCTTCGTCTCTATAGCCATTGTTTTCTAAACTTTTTCACAAATCCTGGAAATAGTCTTTAATCTCTTACAGATCCTATCCAAATCTGCAGTCCGTAAATCTTAAATCATTTTTTCTTTGTTTCCAATTATGAGATCAATTCATCACGATCGTCTTTTTACAGAAATAAACCACATTATTCATAAATCAATCCGCTCTTATCACTGACAAATCTTGTTACCTTGAATCCTTACCCCTCTTCCATATTGATCTTACTTTAATACTTTCATGAATTGTAACATTTCTACATGTTACTCATAATCAAGTTTCTACGCACAGTGGGTTCTATCCTTTAAAGTGATCTAGATTATCTTAATGCATTGAAAATACTGTTCATCATATCCATAAATTATTGGCATCTTTGTCCAATTAGTCCGTCCTAAAAGTCCATACTATCCAAGTATAATTGTTTCCAAAAGATGTTCCTTCATATATCATGGTTTACTAACACATTTGTCCCTTCTCGTAATCGTATTTCCTTTCACCTAATCATAGTTTGGGAATATTACTATTGCCTCTGCTTCCTCCAAAACAGTTGCAATCACTCCAGTCTTAATCCATAACTCGTCTCCCTAAAACTTCTTGTCCATTGCCTGTGCATCCATTTTGTACGCTCCTCTGTTCTTGTTTGATCCTCCAAATTATTTACTCCTCATATCCTTGTCGTTAGAAGTGAAATCTTGATGATCTCGTGCAATCCTTCCATATGTTCGTAGCCTCCATCATGCCATGTGAAAAAAGTGACGCCTCCATTTCTTGAGCATCCTTTGTGTGGTCGTATCGACCGTGTCATGTAGTAAGCTTTTGCATTGTGCTTTACGTAGTGATATCTTCTCCTGTGTCAATCCGTTGTTGTCCTCGTCTAATCTACTTCATTCACATGTGGTTGTTCGTCGTGTTCTTCGTAGTGAGTGTTTCGCTCTTTCTTGTCATTCTTCCATTTCTTTCAAGATACCATATGCCCAATTTCCTTATAACAACTCGCAACGTTCTTCCATACATAAATTGTTCTTATTGATGAGCTTATAGTAGGTAAACTTTCGTCAGTGTACTCTCCAAGTATAATCTTCATCAATCTAACTCTATATCTGTCGTTCTTTATAGGTTTCAACTTCTACCTTGTTCTTATATCCTTTTTAAAATAGCGGTGTCCAATCCTCCTTCATACTTAATGTCATTATGCGCTGGTTGGTAGTCTTTTTTTTCACCACGTGAACCTTCTCACTACGAAGATTTACCATCATTTTGGGATTCCTTCCACTGCCTCCCATTACATCTGATCTTTGCTTGATCGTCAATGAACTTTTAGGTCGTCTATGTTCTCATAAATCTGTATCGTATTCCTTTAAAAGTGAAATCTTTTCCACTTCATCCTTCTTCCAACATATTGTCACCAAATACTTTATGATTCTTGGCTTGCTGCCTATCTTGAGTCAACCAGCTCTGGCAGTCTTGCTCGATGAGTTCATCCAACTTTCTTTGGAAACCTTCCAACTAAAGCTATGAGTTTGCTAAGTAATACATCTTAACTCCACGTGAAAAAGATTATACCAAGTACTTGTTGGCTTTTCATCTACTTTCTGTGCCGCATCACAGTGTGAACCAAAATCCTCTATAAATAAACCTCGATATCCATCATAAGCATGATTAAGATTTCCTTCTCCTATCAGCTAGTCATTGTGTCACTAGTTCACGGTTTCCATCTAGCCAACCAATACATCATCTCCTAACAACTCGACTTCTTCTTTATCATTGGAGATCATTGAATCCAAAACTGTAACGAGTGACATTCAATAATCCATGTGGCCAAGATAATATCAAGGGCATTCCAATCATGCTCTACCTTTGCTCGAGGCATAGCTCATCTTAGATGATTCTACCTTTCATCTAGAGCCCTAATAGTTCTTCAACATTGGAACAACATCCCTTCCTCCTCAGGAATAGCTACTTGATCACCTTCTCTGCCTCATCTGGCTAACTCCTCTTAACCAAGACATGCTGAACATTACACAACATGACTTCATAAATTGTTGGCAACCAACAATCAGGCATACAAAAGAATCTACAACTAATCGCACAAAAGCTAGCGGTACAACATCAATAAGCATACATGAAAACCATATATAACACACATACTAAAGCACACCATATGTGTAGGGTGATAAATATTATGCCCATCCTCAAACCATTTCGATCAGCAGGGAACCTAGTGGCCTCACCACACAAATACACACGCCTAACCTCCTCTTAACGTCACCTGACGCATTTTTTTCCACTAAATTCTTACAAGTTGGCTTTTACTAACTCCTAAGCCAAAGACAATGAACTACTGTGACAAGTCTTTTCTTATCGTCTATCCTCAGTCTACCATACTGAATCACCTTAGGCCCTTCACTCAATAACGACCAAGCTGGTACCCTAATACATTTTTGTTATCATTCTTCATGTACATAATCAAACTTAATCTAATAAACAAGTCAAATTTTTATCCTTAGAACAATCTCGTAAAGCCTAATCACTCATGCACTTGCTACCCATAACCCATAACCCATATTATGACAACATGTCATTTTAATAATATACTTATATCCTTATATCCTTTTGAATTTTGGCTTAACTATATCATCTCAATTAAATAACGTAACTTCTTATCTCATGAATTGATACAACATATCTCTAATAAACCAACAAACCATCATGATCATGCCTAGAAAAAATGACACACAGCGCAACTCCTTAAACGTAGCGTGGATCATTAAACGTAACGTGATGCGTTAAACATAGTGCAATGCGATAAACATAGCATGATGCCTAAAATGCAATGCCACTCAACCCTATTCCATAATCACACTTACCCAGACAATCATAAAAACACACAACTTATTAAGTCTACCCTTACTAAATCTGTGTGGACATGTAGTAGTAAAGCATAACAAAAAACTAAAGCAAACAACAAACTTAAGAACTAAAACTTACAGTGAGATGAGTCAAGTCTTCTTGGTCTTCATGTGCATATTGTGAGGGTCTACATGAACGTTAAAACAATTTCTCTGATACCAAATGTAACAACCCGACTCAAAATCCATTAATTTACTAAATACTCCATATTTAAGTAAATTAATGTTTACATATATCTCTTTAAAAAAACAAAACTTTTATTGAAAGAAACATGAATTAACACCTTTTTACAAACATGCAACTCGAGATCTCGATATTTCAAATAAATCTATTTTACATGCACGTCGTAAGTAAAAATTAATGTTTAATAAACAACATAAAACCAAAGTTTAAAGGCTTTTATATGCATAAGTAGCACCCTTTTAAACCCCCAGGGCAACCAATCACGACATGCACACATCAGACCGAGTCTGCTCCAACTCATCACCTCATCTACTTCGTTTTTGCCATTACCTGCAACACAGTGTACCCATGAGCTAATGCCCAGCAAGAAAATCTATGTAGGTCATAACCCCAAAGCCCAAACAGAAAGCATAAATATAAAATATAACATAGTTCAAACTATGACAACCTAATTCATATACTATTCATAATCTATACATTAACATAAATAGAGTTCAATAATAATTCATATCATATCCCATCATCTCATCATACAATCGTAAAACGTATTAGCGATGTCATACTGGTCGTAAACAAGTGCTAACTTGGTCAAGTGTGCAACTAAGCACGAGAAACATAAGCATGCATTTTATCATAAAGTACACATGCATTTTCATCACGTAAGCATGTCACACAAGTATATAACAAATAAACAACGTAAGAAAGTGTTGGCAGTTTATAGTAGTGAGTGGCGTCCCACCCTAAACCTCCACGGCCTCGGACACTTACCTGTTCCGATAACTACCCTGTCCAACATCTTACCAAACACCAAACAATGTCATAACATAAACATAGGTTATAGCAACTCTGCTCAAGTGTATTCATACCCATGTCAATGTAAGCATGCAACAACATACATAGCACATGCAATATTCATAAACTCATAACATGCATAACAAAATCATAACCATAATAGACATAAACTTAATTAGATCACATATACATAAATTTGTGCCTTCAAATGCACACCTTGTGTTAGAGTGATCACTCTTCTTACCTGAATCCAGCAATTAAATTGATAAAAACAACCCAAGTGTGATTCTGTTCAAGCGTCTCTAGCCAAACCTAAACAAAATCGATCAAAATCGATTAATACCAAGTTTAGTTCATGATTATGACTCAAAATTAATAACATATAAACTTTTCTTAGGATATAGGACTGTAGATCGCTTCACAAGCTTTCCAACCATATAAAGAACATCCAAATCCGACATCGAGGTCAAAAGTTATGGTCAAAATACGAAACCCAAAAATTATAACAGAAAAATGTTTTTCAGCCGTGGCGCCTTCCCATAAAGTTGCGGTGCTACTGAAGTCAGAGAGAAAACTTTAGCCTAAAAGAGACGCATTTGAGTCGCGATGCTCATCACTTGAGCCGTGGCGCTACTGCGGAAAAAAACCCAGAACTTTATGCGATTTCTCAACCCTTTCGACTCAAAACATCCCAAAACACTAGGGAACTCAAATCTTGCCCCACAATAGCTATCCTAACATGTTTCTAACCCTTGGAACCCAGATATTATCATCTCTAAACTTGTATTGGACATTCATCAACCCAGAAACAATAACAACAATCTCAACATTTTAAAAAACTTAATTTGACAAAAACCTTAAACAAAAGTTTAAACACTTACAGATGAAAATCCAGCCACCAAAACCTTAGATCCTTGATGTCTAGCCTTTCAATAGCCCAGACAGTTGATCTCCTTGAACCTCAAGTATTCACATACTCATATCAAGAATGAGAGATTGTTCTTGGTCTGTTTCCCCTTCAGTCTATCGCCCAAAACTAGAGTTTGAAAGATACAATTTCTAAACCTATTTGACTTATTTTGATTTATTTAATCTGACTTAATTTGTATAAAAGCCAAATGACCTTTCTGTCCCAAATCTCAAGTTAATCCTTAATAATTACTTAAGGCCCTTATTGTAATTCCCATCCAAAACTATTAGTTTTAACTTTTGATGATTACGCTTTCTATCATAAAACCCATAATTCTACTTTGATCCCCAATACACAACTCCAATTACACTTTGACCCTCAATACTTGAAGAGACACGTATGATTGGATTGCTTGACAGAACACATAAATGAACATACATCATAAATCATGCATATCATAATTCATATAATTAAACACATAATGTCATACAATTCACCATAATACCCTTACTAGTAAAAGCGGATATTACATATAATATCACATATACATATTCATATAATCACATAATACATAATTTCACAAAATTACAAAAATACAAAAATACCCCTCAAGAGTATTAAATTACCAAATTGCCCTCACAGGCCAAAATTACCACAATATCCATGAAATGCAAAAGCGGATATTACAATTGACTTATGAGTTAAGAGTGGCAATAGCGTCATGAGTGTTGGTCGATATGATTAGATCTAATCAACAAAGCATTATACGCTCGTCCGACCCCATGGTCGAAGAAAACCAAAGCGCTTGGCTAGTCTATGGCTAGTTACTCAGAGCCCGGGCTAAAAGGCCCAGGTGACTTGATGGTCATATGGCTTAGGGCACATATCCCCAAAATTACTTCACAGTTATCTATTCAGGGCACAGGACCCCAGGATGACCCACATTCATCTGATTAGGGCTGCAAGCCCCTGAATGATTCCATGATCATTTATTAATACTTATATGCATGCAGTAATAAGTTTTCTCGCTGAGCCTTGGCTCACGGATGCTATGTGGGGCAGGTAAAAGGAAAGAAAAGCTTACCCAACTGTGAGTGGAGAGCTTAGGCGGCGACGTGTACATATGCGGCCGCTTGACCACCACAGCCAACGTTTCTCAGGGGAATCAGGGTTTAACCCTATATTTGCCGCTTAGGTCGGCGGGATTGTAACTTTTGAATTGTAATGACCATTTTGGATTGTAAATAACTTTGTAAACACTATTATGGGAACTCATGTACAACTTAACATTTTTAATAAAATATCCATTCCTTTTGACTAAGATTTTAACCCTGACCCATTAATAACACCTAGATCCATGTTTATGGCCTAAAGTGTAATGCCCTAGTTACTCCAAGACCATTACTGTGAACTTTGAATCGTGCTTAACTCGCTAATCGAGTTCTTTGGTTATAAACGTGCATCTAGGTGACATTAATAGGTTAAGGTGAAAAACCAATCAAAAAGAAAATGATATATTTCATTAAATATATAAAATTGTTCATGGGCCCATAAAAACTTATACAAGTTATTTGTAATACAAAATGGTCATTACAGTGTGAAAATTACAACCTGCCAACCTAAGAGACAAAAATAGGGTAAACTCCCTAGTTCCTCTGAGAAACTCCTTGGTCGTGGTGGTCAAGCGGCCGCATATGTACACATCACCTCCTAAGCTCTCCACTCAAGGCTGGGTGAGCTTTTCTTTCCCTTTACCTGCACCACATAGCACCCATGAGCCAAAGCCCATCAAGAAAACTCAATACTGCATGTATATAATATCAAATGATGATCATGATAATCATATAGAGCTTATAGCCCTGAACAGATGAGTGAGTATCACTTTGTGGTTCCATTAACCATGACGGAGCGTATAGCTCTAATCAGATGAGTGATTTAACACTTGAGGTTCTGGTAAACCATAATGAGTGACTGACAAACAAGTCACTACGGGGCTCGGCACCCATAGCCATGTGACTAAACAGTCACTGGGGCTCTCTGGCCCTGGCTCTAATCAGATGAGAGACTGATGGGTAGTCACTACAGGCTCGGCACCCACAGCCATGTGACTAAACAGTCACTGGGGCTTTCTGGCCTTAGCTCTAAGTGACTAGCCTTTGGCTAGACAAGTGCTTTTAGTTTTCATCGAACTTGAGGTCGGTCCGGCATTAATGCTCATTTGAGTCATCCAATGCAGATGTCGATTAGATCTAATCTTTGTCGACTTGCGTTAAACACGCTAAGATCGTTCTTTACTTATGAGCCAATACCATGTGACCAGTGATCAGTACTACTGCCGAACTTGACTAATGAGTCACAGCTTCACAGTTAATACTGACACCATTGCCAATTCTGACTATTTAGTTGTTGACGATGAAATCTCGTTGTTGACTGCGTTTTTGGCCAACGACGTGAGAACGTCAAAAACGATAAAGCCTTCAAGAGAAATAAAATGACATAGACGGTTTTTGAACAGAAAGTAAATAACACAGCAATTTTTATAGTGGTTCAACCCCAATATGTTGGAAATAGCCTAATCCACTTAGAGTTGTGATTATAGATCTGTACTCAAGATCAGATGAACTGAGCCAACTGAGTTTCTTCAGTACAGATTACAAGAATACAAGAATTCTTTTCAGATACAAGCACTTTCTCTCTCTAGAAAACTCAGACCCAAAATTTCTCAAAAGTCTCCAAAGAAGAAGCAGAAGCCCCTTTCTGATCCCATAAGCCATATATTTATAGGCTTGGGATCATACATCTGATATCCCCTAGAATCAGGATATTTCATTATATTTATTATATTTAAATTACAAAAATATTCAAAATTTAACAGAACACCCAAATTGTGGGAAAAATGAGATATTCCCGCGTGTGCCAAGACCGGTTCTTGTTGAGCCGTTTCTGGGAATCTTGACTTAGTCCTCCTTTATCTGGTCGACTCATATCTCCTTCAAGCTGGTCGAACACACCTCTACTGGATAATCACGCACTTAGCTGGTAGGATATACACTTGCTGGTCGGACATGTGCATGCTGGTAGGACATACACTTGCTGGTAGGACCACTTGCTGGTAGGACTGCAAGTGCTGGTAGGACATGTGCATGCTGGACATATGCACTCCTCTCGTCTAACATGGCTATCTCCTCTAGCATGCCATGTCTCTCATCTAACATGGCACTCTTCTCTAGCATATGCCATGTCTCTCGTCTAACATGGCACTCTCCTCTAGCATGCCATGTCTCTCGTCTAACATGGCACTCTCCTCTAGCATATGCCATGTCTCTTGTCTAACATGGCACTCTTCTCTAGCATGCCATTTCTGGGCAGTAATGTCACTCCTGGGCAGTAATGTCGTGACTGGTCGGACAAGGTCATGCCTGGTCGGTCATGACACTTCTCAAGCCAGTCAAAATTTTATCACAACTCTGAGGAGTCAATGTATTTATTGACTATTAATGTGTCTCTTACTGACCATGCACTGCCACTTGTCACCTCTATTGCCACGTCATTGATCTCCAATTTTTGGGGATAACACTCGTCAACGAAATTATATCGGAAAACTTAAAGATAAGTATGGAGATATTTAGATAAGAACTTAGAATGAACTTAAGGAAAAGCAAACACAGATCAACAATGGAGTAAACCTTTGTATATTGCTTAATAGCTTGAGTGTACAATCAGTTTTTCAACCCCTTTGCTGGAGGGGTGAAGGTCTATTTACATTGGAGCTCTAATGGCTTCTGGTACATCGTGGTCCCAGGGGACAAGATGGTACATAGGTACATTTTCAGGGTTGTGGCACAGGTCGTAGTGGTGTTGAAGGAGTGGTGGTCGGCTCTAGTACGTGTCAGGGGCCTACAAAAGTACTCCTGCACTAGTACCACATAACACCTCCACTACTTGCATGACACAAATGTCAGGGCCGTGCTTCTATCTTCCACGTGGTCATACATCTTGCACCCGTACATGTACGGGTACCTTGTACCTGATGGTTATTCTCACATCTCCAAGGCATGTATTTGCTCAAAGCTATTCCACATTCTACTAAGTGTAGGAAGGCTTGTGTGTTAACATGAACGATATACTCAGTCGTCTATACCGCTATTGGCTTGATACCAAATAGTTCTTGGGTCTCTTTTATTGCACCTCGTATGCCCCTTCCAGAGGTCTTAGACCCCATACGGGCACGCGAGGCATCGACATCATGGAATAGAGGCATCTAGGCTGGACGAAGCAAAAAATGAGTATACGACACCTCAGCACAGCTGGGCAAGGTGTGGTGAGAGGCCCTTATGTGCAGGTTCACGAGGCCTTGGTGCGTGGGTGCGCAAGGCCCAAATGCGCGGGTGCGCGAGGCCTTGGTGTGCATGGGTGTGCGAGGCCTTGGTGGTGTGAGGCCATGGGGGTCGTGAGACGATGGTGGTGCGAGGCGCTTGGGCATCGAGGTAAGGTGCGCCTCACTTGGCGCGAGACACTCGGCCTCGCTATGCAAGGCTAGGCGAGGGGTCTCACTAGGCACGAGACCCTTGGCCTCACTATGCAAGGCCATGCGAGGGATGCCTCACTAGGCACGAGACCCTTGGCCTCGTTATGCGAGGCTACATGAGGCTATGCGAGGGGTGCCTCACTAAGCGCGAGACCCTTGGCCTCACTATGCGAGGCTACGCGAGGCCATGCGAGGGGTGCCTCACTAGGCGTGAGACCCTTGGCCTCGCTATGCGAGGCTACACGAGGCCAAGAGAGGGGTGCCTCACTAGGCGCAAGACCCTTGGCCTCACTATGCGAGGCTACATGAGGCTATGCTTGAGGTGCCTCAATAGGCGAGAGACCATTTGCCTCACTATGTGAGGCTACACGAGGTTATGCCAAGGGTGCCTCACTAGGCGCGAGACCCTTTGCCTCACTATGCGAGGGTACACGAGGCTATGTGAGGGGTGCTTCACTAGGTGCAAGACCCTTAGCCTCACTATGCGAGGCTACACAAGGCCATGCGAAGGGTGCCTCACTAGGCGTGAGACCCTTAGCCTCACTATGCGAGGCTACACGAGGCCATGCGAGAGGTGCCTCACTAGGCGCGAGACCCTTGGCCTCGCTATGCGAGGCTACACGAGGCTATGCGAGGGGTGTCTCACTAGGCATGAGACCCTTGGCCTCATTATGCGAGGATACATGAGGCTATGCGAGGGGTGCCTCACTAGGCGCGAGACCCTTGACCTCACTATGCGAGGCTACGCGAGGCTATGCGAGGCGTACCTCACTAGGCGTGAGACCCTTGGCCTCACTATGCGAGGCTACGCGAGGCCATGCGAGGGGCGCCTCACTAGGCGTGAGACCCTTGGCCTCACTATGCGAGGCTACGCAAGGCCATGCGAGGGGCGCCTCACTAGGCGCGATTCCCTTGGCCTCGCTATAGGAGGCTACGCGAGGCCATGTGAGGGGAGCCTCGCGAGATGCGCGCGAGGCATGATGCGAAGGGCGGCCTCGCGAAACGCGAATGCGTGGTCGAGGCACGTGGCTCTGGTGCCCTTGACATCTCTTGACGTCAAGACAAGTAGGGCCTCGCTATGCGAGGGCCTCGTGCACCTACCCTCTTGCAACGTGTAGCTTGGTCCCTTAGCCTAGCAAGGCCATTCTTCATGGCTCATAAGGTGATGTTTCCCTTGGGACAATCTCCCGGTTTCACAAGACCTACGGGCCCAAGCCTAATAACAGTGCTAAGTGACCTTTTGCCTTGTATTCCAACCATGGACTAGAGGTTTTTTCTTGGTGGATTTTTGGCATCCACACTTGCCCCCCAGTCTATAGGGAGGCCTTTAGGCGTTCTTGTAGACTCTTCTCTTTTTTTTAATTTTTTTTTTTTTTTGCATTTATTATGCTCGAGGTTCTTTGGAGCCCACGCGAAAGGGGGTTCGATAGGTCTCTCTTTGGTGCACCTTGATTGTATCTATAAGGATATGTTGAGCCCCTGGGATCTAGTTATCCTTTTATATACTTTTGCGCGCGCTTATTATTTTTTGCGAGAAGTGTCCCTCTCATCATTAGGCATAGTACTAGTTTTGCAAGCATCTTCTCTGAGACCCTTTTTGGCAAGCGCCTTCTTTGAGACCCTTTTAGCAAGCGTCTACTTTGAGACCCTTTTTGCAAGCATCTACTTTGAGACCCTTTTTACAAGCGTCTACTTTGAGACCCTTTTTGCAATCGTATACTTTGAGACCCTTTTACAATTTTTGAGGTGATCTCCCCTCATGTCGGGACTTTTATGGCTAGATGGTCCTCGTCCAATTTTAAACTTGGTTAGCGACCCCTCTAGCATGACGTCCCCTTCTATATGGACTCTTCAGACGTATTGGTAGTAGGGCAACTGGAGGAAGGTTAGCTTTCTTCAACATGTGAGTTCTTATGGCCCTCTTCCACATGTATGTACATTTGTGCTCTTTCGAAGAAATCATCTAAATTCGCAACTTCTCTTTTGAGCATGTTATCCCATAACTTGCTTCCTGGACGAACTCCGGCTGTAATAGCCATCTTGAGCTCTGCTTTGGTTAAACTTCCCACCTTTGTTGCTTCCATATTGAACCTATGGATATAGTTCTTCAGACTTTTATTTTCGCCTTGCTTTATGTTAGCGAGGCTAGTAATTGGCATAACGTAATTACAGACCGCATGGTGCTGCTGAAGAAATTCGCCAGAGAATTGCTGCCATGATTTGATTGTTCCTGGCCTTAACCTCTTAAACCACTTGTATGCAACACCTTTAAGTGTAACAACAAAGAAATGACATTTTTCTCTGCTGTTGACCCCTCTTAACCTCATCAAGTTATTGAAGTAGTCTAAGTGCTACTTTGGGTCCGTAGTTCCCTCGTATGGAGTCATGCGAGGCTCTCTGAGGTTGGCGAGGATTCGCTCAGCCTAGATCTCCCTTGTGAAGGGCGAATCATGGTCAAATTCTTCATCATCTCTATGCCCCCAGGTGCGGTGATAATCTTGCCTTGAGGGTGCTGCATTTTGGTGTCTAGTTCCCTCCTCTTTTTGCATAAGGAATCTTGCAGGTTCTCAGGCTGATCCCTTGCCTTGGTTGTGTTCCTCAGGGGAGCCGCGGGGGGTGCGTTTCTTACTTCTGACCTCTTCCCATGGAGCTCTTCTCTTAGGCCAGGGGGCGCCTCTTTTGAGGTGAATTCTGCTTCATTCTTACGACCATCGTCTTCCCTCCGCCTTTGCTCTTGGGGGCATTTTTTCGGCCTAGGTCCCTCATGGTACTTTGTCTAGGGAGTTTTACTGGTGGAAAGTCAGGTCCTCCCATCATCTGGGGGGACAATATTTTCCCCTTTTTCACGCTCCTTCTCTTTACACTTAGGAAGGGGTATGCTTGACTTTCCTTGCAGGAGGTCATTTAAGCCCTCCTGCATGTTCTCTATCGTGGTTTCTAGCCTTCGAGTCTTTTTAAGAAACTCGCAAATTTCATCCTTTTAGATGCGAGTCCTTGAGCTGGAACTTACCGAGTGTACTCGGGGACTCTTGCTTGGCATGTGCATCGAGGGACCCAGGTCTTGGTAGCCTGAGCATGGTGCCACTGGGGACCAAGGATGTGGGTACACAGGCAGCTTTGAGTAAGCTCCGTCAGGCTGGACAACCGAGGATGATGCTTCTTTATCCTCCCCTAGGGGAGGACATTCCTCCAACATATCTCCATGCCCAGGCGGAGGAGGGCCTTTCCTGGAAGCCCTCATTCGTTCACCATTCAGGTCAACCTCAACGTCTTGTAGCTGCCGCAAGCATTGTGAACGCCTTGGCATCTTTCTTTTTTGGAAGTGATGAAAGAACGTTGGCTTGATGCTTGTTCTTCCCACAAACGGTGCCAAACTGTTGACGATGAAATCTCATCAATGAAATTATATCAGAAAACTGAAAGATAAGTATGGAGATATTTAGATAAGAACTTAGAATGAACTTAAGGAAAAGCAAACACAGATCAACAATGGCGTAAGCCTTTGTATATTGCTTAATAGCTTGAGTGTACAATCAGTTTTTCAACCCCTTTGCTGGAGGGGTGAAGGTCTATTTACATTGGAGCTCTAATGGCTTCTGGTACATCGTGGTCCCAGGGGACAAGATGGTACATAGGTACATTTTCAGGGTTGTGGCACAGGTCGTAGTGGTGTTGAAGGAGTGGTGGTCGGCTCTAGTACGTGTCAGGGGCCTACAAAAGTACTCCTGCACTAGTACCACATAACACCTCCACTACTTGCATGACACAAATGTCAGGGCCATGCTTCTATCTTCCACATGGTCATACATCTTGCACCCGTACATGTACGGGTACCTTGTACCTGATGGTTATTCTCACATCTCCAAGGCATGTATTTGCTCAAAGCTATTCCACATTCTACTAAGTGTAGGAAGGCTTGTGTGTTAACATGAACGATATACTCAGTCGTCTATACCGCTATTGGCTTGATACCAAATAGTTCTTGAGTCTCTTTTATTGCACCTCGTATGCCCCTTCCAGAGGTCTTAAACCCCATACGGGAACGCGAGGCGTCGACATCATGGCATAGAGGCATCTAGGCTGGACGAAGCACGGCACGGGTATACGACACCTCGGCACAACTGGGCGAGGTGTGGTGCGAGGCCCTTATGTGCAGGTTCGCGAGGACTTGGTGCGTGGGTGCGCGAGGCCCAAATGCACGGGTGTGATGCCATGGGGGCCGCGAGACGATGGTGGTGCGAGGTGCTTGGGCATCGAGGTAAGGTGCACCTCACTTGGCGCGAGACACTCAGCCTCGCTATGCAAGGCTAGGCGAGGGGTGCCTCACTAGGCACGAGACCCTTGGCCTCACTATGTGAGGCTACGGGAGGCCATGTAAGGGGTGCCTCACTAGGCAAGAGACCCTTGGCCTCGCTATGCGAGGCTACACGAGGCTATGCAAGGGGTGCCTCACTAGGTACGAGACCCTTGGCCTCACTACGCGAGGCCATGCGAGGGGTGTCTCACTAGGCGCGAGCCCCTTGGCCTCGCTATACGAGGCTACACGAGGCTATGCAAGGGGTGCCTCACTAGGCGTGAGACCCTTGGCCTCACTATGCGAGGATACACGAGGCTATGTGAGGGGTGCCTCACTAGGCATAAGACCCTTGGCCTCACTATACGAGGCTACATGAGGCTATGCGAGGGGTGCCTCACTAAGCGCGAGACCCTTGGCCTCATTATGCGAGGATACATGAGGCTATGCGAGGGGTGCCTCACTAGGCGCGAGACCCTTGGCCTCGCTATGCGAGGCTACACGAGGCTATGCTCAGGGTGCCTCACTAGGCGCAAGACCCTTTGCCTCACTATGCGAGGCTACACGAGGCTATGCCAAGGGTGCCTCACTAGGTGCGAGACCCTTTGCCTCACTATGCGAGGGGTGCTTCACTAGGCGCGAGACCCTTAGCCTCACTATGCGAGGCTACGCGAGGCCATGCGAGGGGTACCTCACTAGGCGCAAGACCCTTGGCCTCACTATGCGAGGCCATGCAAGGGGTGCCTCACTAGGCGCGAGACCCTTGGCCTCACTATGCGAGGCTACATGAGGCTATGCAAGGGGTGCCTCACTAGGCGCGAGACCCTTGGCCTCACTATGCGAGGATACACGAGGCTATGTGAGGGGTGCCTCACTAGGCACGAGACCCTTGGCCTCACTATACGAGGCTACATGAGGCTATGCGAGGGGTGCCTCACTAGGCGCGAGACCCTTAGCCTCACTATGCGAGGCTATGCAAGGGGTGCTTCACTAGCGCAGGACCCTTGGCCTCACTATGCAAGGCTACGTGAGGCCATGCGAGAGGCGCCTCACTAGGCGCGAGTCCCTTGGCCTCGCTATGGGAGGTTATGCAAGGCCATGCGAGGGGAGCCTCGCAAGATGCGCACGAGGCATGATGCAAGGGGCAGTCTCTCGATATGTGCACGCGCGATCGAGGCACGTGGCTCTGGTGCCCTTGACATCTCTCGGCGTCAAGACAAGTAGGGTCTCACTATGCAAGGGCCTCGTGCACCTGCCCTCTTGCAACGTGTAGCTTGGTCCCTTAGCCTAGCAAGGCCATTCTTCATGGCTCATAAGGTGATGTTTCCCTTGGGAAAATCTCTCGGTTTCACAAGACCTACGGGCCCGAGCCTAATAACAGTGCTAAGTGACCTTTCGCCTTGTATTCCAACCATGCACTAGAGATTTTTTTCTTGGTGGATTTTTGGCATCCACATTAGTCAGTGCCATGCACAAGTGAGCAAGATTTGCTAAGCTTTCGATATGCAATCAATGTCCACATTTAAACACTCAACAAGCCTCATGAATAACCATGCATGTCACATATGGGGTGAAGTTTTCTTACCTCTGGTTCAAGCGAGAATTAATAAAAGAACGACCCTTGAGAACGATCAATCTTTTAGTCCCTTAGCGGTCACCTTGTCATAACCAAATATGGGACTCCATCAATAAAATGAATAATAAAAGGTTCCCGAACCAAGATCTAGCCTCCGGGACGTCGAATCCTACTAAACCGGGTAGTAGGAATGTTCCTGAGGCCTAAGGTTTGAGTTCCCATGACAAAAACACATTTTTGGCCAAACAAACTCTTAAGGGCCGCGGCCCTATTTCCACCATGCCGCGGCCAGCCTCCCAAACAGAGGCGCCAGCCTCAAGCTCCTGCACCCAATGCCACGGCATTGCCCCGCGACATTGCCTCCCAACAGCCAAAAACCCATGTTTTCTCCCTTCAAAACCTTGTGTTTTCCCTCTTTCAATCCTTCCAAAAACTTACTCAAACATCTTCAAATCCAAAACCAAGTATTACCACAACACAATCAACATACCAACAACAAAACCCAAGAAAATTTTCTCAAAAACCTCCATTAATTCTCAATTAATCACTTCAAATTTCTCAATTGAAAACTATTAGAAAAACAGAGTTTAATAAAATTTTCATGGCTTAATTCTTACCTCAAGCTTGAATTGAGTCCTCTTCAATGGATGAACTAAAGTTCTAAGCTTCAAACCTTGATTCCTAGCTTGGTTCTTCAAATAGGGTTCAATAATTCTAAAGGAAGAAGGAGTAGGATGATGGTCGTGAGAAGGAAAAGAGAAGGCTCATTTTTGGTTTCAATTTTCTACAGCTTACTAGAATCACATATATCCTTTGCCAAGTGACCATATTGCCCCTTGGTTAAGTAAAACTCTATAAAGGCTAGTAAGGGCAAAAATGTCATTTCTCCTCTAATCCCGCTAATCATAATTAACGTTCTCCGATTCCCATTATTTCCAAAATTCTCAAATACCAAAAGTTCATATCCTGTTACCATTTAATTCCTGGTACTGATCTAATCATCAAATCACCCCGAGACTCACCCCGAGCCCCGAACTTATACCTGTTATGACCAAACCGCTAACTTGTTACTCAAAGATCGTCTCATGCCGAATGGCTCGAACAAATCCACATTTTAATGTGGCCTCAACAATAAATCACCGACATGCATACAAATATACAATTACGAAAATGCCCCTATGATGAAATGTGGACCTACGTACATGCATTTAACATCATATTATAATATAATTCACATAAACATGCATGTAATCATTTAATGGCATAATAAATCAATTATGGCCCTCCCGACCTACTAATCCAACCATTAAACTGCATTAGGGATTTCAGGGCATTGCAACTATCCCTTCCTTACAGAAATTCCGTCCTCGAAATTTACCTTAACAGCTTGGGATACTGATTCTGCATATCTGACTCCAACTCCTAGGTCGCTTCCTCGACCTTGCTGTTCCTCCACAATACCTTAACCAAAGGTATCATTTTATTCCTAAGGACCTTGTCCTTTCTGTCAAGTATCTGGACTGGCTATTCCTCATAGGAGAGATTTTCCTCAAGCTCCAGATCTTCATAACTCAAAACATGAGTCACATCAGATACATACCATACAGCATCTCATAAGGTGCCACCCCAATGGTAGACTGGTAACTGTTGTTGTAGGAAAACTCTATCAAAGGTAGATACTTACTCCAGGATCCACCAAAGTCCAGCACACATGCTCGCAGCATGTCCTCTAATATCTGGACTGTCCTCTCAGATTTCCCATCTGTTTGAGGATGATAAGCAGTACTGAACTTCAACTGTGTTCCCATGGCCTCTGTAAACTCTCCCAGAACTTGGAAGTAAAAGTGGGGTTCTGATCTGACATGATCGACCTCGGTGCTCCATGAAGGCGCACAATCTCTCTTACATAGAGACCTGCATACTGATCAACTGTATAAGTAGTCCTCACTGGCAAGAAGTGAGCTGACTTGGTATAGCGATCCATAATAACCCAAATAGAATCATGCTGACCAACAGTCCTGGGTAAGCCCACCACGAAATCCATCGTGATATCTTCCCACTTCCACTCTGGGATATCCAGAGGCTGCAATAAACCTGCCGGCCTCTGATGCTTAGCCTTGACCTGTTGACATGTCAAGCACTTAGCCACATACTCTACTACATCTCTCTTCATCCCCAGCCACCAATACAACGATCTCACATCTTGATACATCTTCGTGGTGCCTGGATGCAAAGAGTAAGGTGTAGTATGAGATTCATCCAGAATCTCTCGTCTCAAAGCAGTGTCTAACAGAACACATATCCGCCCTTTGTATCTCAGCAAGCCTAGCTCAGCACTGAATAATCTCTGGATGCTCCAGCCAAAAAATCCTCTCTAATCTTGATCAGCTGTGGATCACTCAGCTGGCCCTCCTTAATTCTCTCCAACAATGTAGACTGTAGTGTAATATTAGCCAACTGGCCCAACAACTGCTCTATACTAGCTCTGGTCATATCATCTGCTAACTCTTTGGCTATCAGCCTCGCACTATAAATCTGTCCCGGACCCTTCTGACTTAAAGCATCAACTACCACGTTGGCCTTTCCTAGATGATACAAAATCTCACAGTCATAATCTTTACTAACTCCAGCCAACGCCTTTGTCTCATATTCAAGTCTTTCTGTGTGAAGAAGTATTTCAGGCTCTTGTGGTCTGTATAGATCTCACACTTCTCCCCATAAAGGTAATGCCTCCATACCTTTAAAGTAAAGACAACAGCCGCCAACTCTAAATCATGAGTGGGATATCTCTGTTCATACTCCTTCAGCTGACGTGAGGCATAAGCAATTACCTTCCGTGACTGCATCAGAACACAGCTCAAACCTTGATGTGAAGCATCACAGTAAATCACAAACTTTTCCTGATATGTTGGAAGACTCAGAACTGGAGCTGTAATCAACCTCTGCTTCAATTCCTGGAAGTTGTTCTCACACCTGTCTAACCACACAAAATTCGGATTCTTGCGTGCCAGCTCAGTCAATGAAGTAGCAATCTTTGAGAACCCTTCCACGAAATGCCTATAATAACCTGCCAATCCAAGGAAACTTCTAACCTCAGAAGCATTCTTTGGCCTTGGCCAATCTCTGACTGCTTCGATCTTTGCTGGATACCTTAATCCCCTCCTTACTGACAATATGCCCAAGAAAAGATACCTGAGATAACCAGAACTCACATTTCTTAAACTTTGCAAACAGTATATGCTCCCTCAGTCTCTGCAGAACCAACCTCAAATGTTGTTCATGCTCTGACTCTGACAGAGAAAAAACCAGGATATCATCAATGAAGATGATCATAAACTGGTCCAGATAATCCTTGAACACTCTATTCATCAGATCCATAAAAGCAGCTGGGGCATTAGTCAATCCAAAAGACATGACTAAGAACTCATAATGCCCATACCTAGTGTAAAAAGCAGTATTCGGTATGTCTCCCTCCTTGACCCTCAACTGATGATAACCAGAACGAAGGTCTATCTTTGACAATACCTTTTTACCTTGCAACTGATCAAACAAATCATCTATCCTTGGCAAAGGATACTTGTTCTTGATTGTTAACTTATTCAGTTCTATATAATCAATGCACATCCTCAAAGAACCATCCTTCTTCTTTACAAACAGAATTGGCGCTCCCCAAGGTGAGAAACTAGGTCTGATAAAACCCAAATCCAACAGCTCTTGCAATTGTACTTTCAATTCTTTCAACTTAGCTGGGGCCATTCTGTAAGGTACTCTAAACACTGGCTCCGTCCCTGGTGCCAGTTCTATCACAAACTCTATCTCTTTGTATGGTGGCAACCCTGGTAAATCTTCTAGAAACACATCCAGGAATTCACAGACTAATCTGGTCTCTTCTGGTTTCACTGGCATGACCTGAGTGGTGTCAACCACACTGGCTAAAAATCCAATGCAACCTCCTTGCAATAGATCTCTAGCCCTCAAAACAGAAATCATAGGTATGCGGGGTCCATGCACAGTACCAACAAACACAAAAGGATCCTCACCTTAAGGCTCAAAGGTGACCATCTTCCTTCTGCAATCAATGGTTGCCCCATACTTTACTAACTAGTCCATACCCAGAATCATGTCGAAGTCAATCATGACTAACTCTATCAAATCCACTGACAACTCTCTGCCCTCCACTGTCACTGGCAAAGATCTGACCCATCTCCTGGATACCACTAACTCTCCAGTGGGTAACAAGGTCTCGAACCCCACAGCATAATAATCATAGGGTCTACACAGTCTATCAATAATACTACTAGCAATAAAAGAATGTGTAGCACCAGAATCAATCAAAACATTATAAGGAATTCCGGCACTAAGAATCTGACCTATAACTACTGAGGGTGAAGCCTCAGCTTCTGCTTGTGTCAATGTGAACACTCGAGCTGGGGCCGAGCTGTCCGCTTTTCTGGGTTCTTCATTTCTTGCTTTAGGGCAATCTTTCTTGAAATGACCCACTACTCCACACAAAAAGCAGGTCTTTGCCCTACACTCTCCCAAATGACGCCTCTTGCATCTAGGGCATTCAGGATGAGTCTTCCAAGCCTCACTACCACCTTGACGACCCATTGAAATATCGCGAGGTCTCTTATTAGGACCTGGAACTGAGAAGGTGTCAGGAACCTTCCTCTTCTGATCACTGGGGCCTCCACCCGTACTTGAACCCACAAAAGGAGAACTTGTCCTCCTAAACTCCTTTCTGGCTGCATTGTCTCGCCAGATCTTGTTCTCTGCACTCTCAGCTGTGAGTGCCTTCTCAACCACCTGTGCATAGGTAGTAACCCCAGCACAGTGGTAATGCGAACATCTCGGGCTAATCTAGGTTGTAGCCTCTGGAGAAACCTCTCCCTTCTGGTCCCATCAGTGGGCACCATTTCCATGGCAAACTTTGTCAATCGATCAAACTTCAGGGCATACCCAGTCATTGAAAAACTCCTCTGAAGTAACTTGATAAACTCCTCAGCTTTTGCAGCCCTGATGGCATCATTGTAGTACTTCTCATTGAACAGAGTCTGAAACTCTTCCCAACTCAGGGCATTGATGTTTCTGGTCAGGGATATAACTTCCCACCAAATTCGGGCATCCTCCCAAAACATATATGTGGCACATGCCACCCTTTCATTACCAGTCACCCTCATGAAGTCCAGAATGGTGGTAATCATGCTCATCCACTGCTCAGCTTTAGCAGGATCTACACTGCCTTCAAAAACTAGATGTTGTTGTTTTCTGAATCTTTCATAGAGAGGCTCCCATTTATTACCAACCTCGGGAAGCTGCTCAACTGCTGGCACTGATACAGGAGGTACCTCAGGTACACTGGCTACTGCAGGAACCTGCTGTTGTCTCAGGAGGCGGAGTTCTTCTCCCTGCCTCAATACTGTCGCCTGCAACTCATTAAACAATTGCTGCTAGTTCTCAGGAGCTGGCTGTGGAATCTAGCTCTGGTCATTCTTCTGACCCTGATTGTTATTCTGGCCTTGATCACCCTGGCCAGCTGATGAATCTGTCTGTCCTAGATTAATTCTTATCAACTTAAACCTTGCTGAAACAATCAATGCGGCCAGTTAAGCAGTAATAACAAAACCTCTTGCCACCTCACGGTCCAAGATCAACAGATAATCACCAAATTCCACAGTTATACAAGTATACAAATGGATACATGATTATAACATTTAGCAATCAACATGTATCAGATAATAGTTCACAATGAACAATACTATTGAGTATGTTCCAGCAATATCAGTACTAATTAGCACACTGTTGCTGAAGATGCAGTATTTAAGGCATAGCCTTATTAAGGTATCCCATGTAAACAAGTAAAGCATTTATACCATATTTAAGCAGTTAAATATATAACCACATAAATAGTTACCAAACTATGAGTCAAGCTTGTCTTCAGTGGTGAGTGTACATGCCCAGTCAGTCTACAAGAACCCTAAACCTTGGCACGCTCTGATACCAAGTTGTAATGCCCTGGTTACTCCAAGATCATTGCGGTGAACTTTGAATCGTGCTTAACTCGCTAATCGAGTTCTTTGGTTATAAACGTGCATCTAGGTGACATTAACAAGTTATGGTGAAAAACCAATCAAAAGGAAATGATATATTTCATTAAATACATAAAACTGTTCATGGGCCCATAAAAACTTATACAAGTTATTTGTAATACAAAATGGTCATTACAATGTGAAAATTACAACCCGATGACCTAAGTGGCAAAAATAGGGTAAACCCCCTAGTTCCTCTAAGAAACTCCTTGGTCGTGGTGGTTAAGTGGCCGCATATGTACACATCACCACCTAAGCTCTCCACTCAAGGCTAGGTGAGTTTTTCTTTCCCTTTACCTACACCACATAGCACCCATGATACAAAGCCCAGCAAGAAAACTCAATACTGCATGTATATAATATCAAATGATGATCATGATAATCATACAGAGCTTATAGCCTTGAACAGATGAGTGAGTATCACTTTGTGGTTCCATTAACCATGATGGAGCATATAGCTCTAATAAGATGAGTGATTTAACACTTGAGGTTCTGGTAAACCATAATGAGTGACTGACAAACAAGTTGTTATCCAATAAATTAGCATTTGTGACGTGGCGAATAAACTCTTGACACGTGGCTGACACCTGGAGCGTCTGCTAGAGTATCGACCAGGAGACAGACCAGAAGCAGGACAGACCTGTCTTTACCACGACCAGACTGGTCGGTGGTTCTGCTGGCAAAACAACATTTATGGAAAGATCTTATGTATCCCGAATTTATTTCATGCAATCTTCTGAATATCCCATGATTCAGGGGATAATATCTGTAACAATTTTGGGCAACCCTCCATGAGCCTATAAAAAGCAAGAGATGGCTCATGGGAAAGGACCTTTTGGGGAGCCCAAAAATCATAGAGATTATAGAAATTATCTGTGAAAACTTGTATTGTTTATGAGGAGTGTTGAAACTCATTGAACCCAAGTTCTCTGATCACACTTTTGTTCCCATATCAATATCATTCTAAGTGGACGTAGGTCATTACCAGATTCTGGGGCCGAACCACTATAAATTACTGTGTTTTCTTTACTTTTGTCATTACGTTATTATCTATACATATTCGTTTATATCATTCATATTTTGACTCCGTGTCAGTTGGCTAAATCGTGGGTCAACATTCTGGTGCTTTCATTGAGAGGACGATTCATCGTTGTTGATAAAACTAATGGCGAAAGTAGGGAAGAAAGCTGCTCAGACCGCTGCCGCTGCACCGTCGAATCCGCCACCTCCTCTTCCCCCTGCAAGCATGGCGGAAGATGAGCCACAACTAGATTTTGAAGAGGAGGAAATGGACGATGCGACTTTGAGGAGCACCTTGGGCACGTTGCAGGAAGAGTTGGCTAGTCTGAGAGCCAATCAAGAGACTGCCGCAGAAGCTATGGCAAGGCAGCAGCAGGAACTTGATCGTCAGCGGGCGGAGTTAAGCGAGAGACAAGCGGAGGTGGATCGCCGCCAGACCGAGGCCATGGCAGCCCTTAAAGCGGCCTTGCTGTTGGCCAGAAATCAGGCCGCGCCTGCCTCGCAGCCTAATCAACCTGAAAATGGGCCACCCCAGGGAGGTCCCAATCCTAGCCCACCGGTCCATCCTTCAAGTCCGCAAAGGCCTGAACAGCCCCAGATGCCTCATGACGATGTTCCACTGGACCCCGAGGCAGATCCTCCATCCCAAGCTGCTCGAGGTAATCCCCCGCAGCAAAGGCAGAATAGGGCCGAGCGACAGCCTCGTAGTCCTAGGCGCCGCGAGAATGATGGGCCACACCAAGCGAACAGGGGTCACTACCCTCCTGGTAACAGGAGAGACTCGGAGTTAGGCTCTGCGGTCCATGGATCCCAACGGCATGATAATGCACGGGGACATCGCGACCAGCGCAGGCCACCCTCTAACGCTCGGGGTGTTTCTGCCAGAGACGGGAATAGAGGGAACAACCAGTCTTACCACAGCCAGTCAAAGTTCAAAGATGGCCACGGCTACAACGAGGCTGACTCAGGCAAGGACAATGCTGATGGGAGGAACGGAAATAGAGGTAAGAGCAGGAGCCAAATTGTAATATCCAACATTTTCATAATACATTTATTTATTATAAATCAAAGTTTTAATACATAAAATGTACAACTTTACAAATTTAAGAAATAGTAATGGAAAAATAGTGTTTAAAATATGATTTTATGTTTTTAATGAGATTAAAGAAAGAGAAACTTGAGTAGTCAAGTATTGGACCCAAATGTCATATAATTTTAATTGGGGATTTTTATAAAAATTAAGAAAGTTTGGCTAAAGGGCTTATTTGAAAAGAATTTTAGTATTTTGGGTCCAAGTGTAATTTTTAAAAATAAATAAATAAATAAAATAAAATAAAATAAAAGGCTTCAGCCTTTCATTTTACCCGAGCCCCTCTCTCTCTCTCCTCAGAAACTCTCTCTCTCTCTCTCTCTCTCTCTCTCTCTCTCTCTCTCTCTCTCTCTCTCTCTGCGTGTTACTGTTGCCGACGACGCAGGAGTACTTTCCGGCCACCATTTTTAGCCACGCGCCGGACCGTTGGATTCAGAGGCCTCCGAACTATCGACCCACGCGGGAATCTAGAGCTCACTCGCCGATTAAACGCCTCAACCACTCGATTTAAGTTCGGCCACCCCGCGACTTCAAAGTTGCGATTCGGCCACCTCGGGCATCCGTTTGCCGATCCGTCACCACCATCGTGCTCCTCGTGTTGTGGGCTTCAAAACCCAATAACTTGTTCCTACATCTACCATAGTTGGGTGGTGGGCCCACCACGAGCCACCGCGATCCACCGTAGACCGACGGTCAAAACTTAGTGTTCGAGGTTCCGAAGTACGTTTTGAGTCTCAGAAAATCATCGTTTGACTTATTGTGGAACCCGATCATTTTGGTATAATTTCTTTAACCTATATATTGTGATTTAATTGTGATTGATTAGAGTAATTGTTATTATGTGTATTTATGGTATATAATTATATATTATTGATATATGGAATATTTTCTGTAATTTACTGGCTGTCTGGGATTATATATATTTTTGATACAGGTTTTGATTTTGGAATTTGTCCACTTTATAGCCGTTGTGCTGTCTAATTTTCTAGAAAATATTAGATATTAAATCAAGTATAAAAATACATATTTAATTGATTTTATATTAATATAGAAATTATTATGATTAAGTAATTTTAATTATTATTGTTATTATTTTGTTAAGTAAATCAAGAATACAGATTCATATATATATATATATATATATGAAAAGTATGATTTATAGTAAACCTATTATCTAACCATTATTATTGTATATTAATATTTGAATATTAAAATAATATCAAATATTAGTTTCCTACAGTTATTGATATTTGTAAGACCAGTGAAGTTTGGAGAAAGTATATTTATTATATCACTGGAATTGATATTATGACTAATTAATAATAATATAAATATTTATATTTATATTATTATCATTATATTGATTATTACAACTTTATGTTACAAATATGATTTCTTTTATAAAATGACTATTTGAATATATACATCCATATACATATTGCTATTGAAGTATTTTGTTATTAATATCGAAATAAGTTTAATTATAGACGATAATTATTATTGTTGTTAGGATTATAATTATTATTATCATTTATATAGTTTCTGGTATGATTAATATACACTATCAATAGTGTATATTTACGGATTAGATAGAATTTAATAAATTATGTGCCTTGAATAGGATTTGTATGGATTTGATTGATTGACTCTTGGTGAGCCGTTTTAAAATAAGCTAAGGACCTAAGGTAAGTAAATCTCACCTTTTGTGCTTAAGTGTAAGATGCATGACTACATTGATTGTGTACATCTGATGAGTTAAGTATGGTATGATGATGATGCATATGATAAGTATGTGAAGAATGGTTATATGAACACCATAAGGGTGTTGTGTGATATGTAATTGATGAATTATGTGATATGTGAAAGATGTCTTACTTGGTTAAGAATGATATGAATTATGTGCAAGTATGTGTTCTTATGTTGATGGATATGTGGATTACTCTATGTTCATGATTTGTTATATGTTATGATATATGAAGCGTTTAAGTTTTTAGGCTGGAAACCTTAGACCTGAGCCATAGCTCTACGTTAAGGTATAACAACGCCACCAACCCAAAGCTTCATGTATTATGACTAAAGATGTTTTGATTTATATGAGATGTGATACAATGCCTTGATTGAATACCATCAACATTAGTCATGAACACGAACATTGGCATTTCAGCATCAGCATGTATGCATGGCATGTACAGTTATGTGATATATTATTATGTGATATAAGACCATGCATATGAATATGAGAAAAGTTATGAAATGTCTTGAAAAGTCTTATGTAAAGTTAAACATTTTAATGACACAAGGCTTAAGCAAAGTGATAATAAGATGTTTAAAAAGGGTGCCACTGTTTTGATGAAGCAATCAAGTAAGTTCAGTAAAGAAGACGGAAGTCTATAAGACTTATAGTGGCTGCCCACTAGTGTGGGCTAGGTCAGAGTTGACCATTCAGATATGTTTGCCATGTTTCCGTCTTTCTCCTCCATATGTGTAATAAGTATGGCAGCTATGGCAACGATGAAATGAGTGTTATGATGAGCCTAGCTGAGATGATGGCTAGCCGGAGGAGAACCCATGGGATTCTATATGCTATGTGTAACAAGCCCTGCAGGCATTGGCTGAATCAAATAGTGTGCACAAGTGATATTGGGCCCATAAAAATGTGAAACTAAAAGAAAGAGCATAAAAGTAAAGTTTGAAAGTGCATGAGCAATAAATGAAATGCATAAGTATATAAGTCAGCATATTAGTATATGTGCACTACAAACTCACGACATTCATGTGTATGTGTATGCATGAGATTTGCTTACTGAGCGTTAGCTCATTATGTTATTTTCCAACATTTTTCCAGGTGTGGCTTTAGCTGTTGAGCAACTTGTGGAGCACGGACTCAGTAGCAATGCAATAATGGTTTAGAGTTTTCATATGGCTGCCTTAAATTTAAAGTATTCATACGTGTAATAATTTCTTCTAATAAGTTTATATAAAAGTTTAAATTTTTCTGTATTTCTTCGTATCATTTTATTTAATTCTTTTGGTCAAGTGCCTTACATACTCGTAAACCCTAGAATTACGAGTATGTGGCAGACGTACCCTACCTTAGGGACGTTACACAAATACCTCAAGATGATCAACCAAATAGACAAGATGCTGGGGGGCAACCCAGGCAAAATAATGTCTTCAACCGGCTCGGAGGTAGCGAGCAACGGAGAAGAGAGGAAGATCTAAGAGACATACTCAATGATCGTCGAGAGAAGCATGGTGAGAACATCCCCCCAGCAGCTGAGACCATGGCTATTCCTACTGCGATGCAAGCCCAGATAGACGCACTAAATCAGGCTGTACAACAGCTGGTCGGAGGAAGGACCTCTTACATCGACCACGATAGAAGAAAAGGCACTCCATTTATCCAAAGAATAGCCAACGCAGAGACTCCCGGCAAGTTCAAGATGCCTACGCTCCCAAACTTCGATGGATACGGGGATCCCGTCTCGCATGTGAATAAGTTTGAAATCCAGATGGACATTCAGAAAGTGTCCGAAGACGCTCGGTACAGGATCTTTCCTGCAACACTTTCTGAAGCCGCGCAGGAATGGTTCTTTAAGTTCCCACCTGCAAGCATAGTTTCCTGGGAAATGTTCGTAAGGGAGTTCTACGGACAGTTCTACGCAGGTCGTGTCCACCCGACCGAAGCAAACCAACTGGTTGAGATCCGCCAGCAAGATGGAGAATCACTAAAAGATTACATCCAACGCTTTATGCGAGCGGCAGCCGGAGCAAAGACAGTCGGGGACGAAGGAAAAATGATGGCTATAACCGCGGGAGTGAAGCGCCGTTCGCCCCTATGGAAAATTCTTCGTAAGGATGGGGTTAGAACCACCCAGGAGTTCTTAGACCGAGCTGATCGGTATATCAAGCTCGAAGAAGCCATTGCCGATGATGGAAAACCCTCGAACAAGGGTAAGAAGGCTGCCGAACCCGCCAAAGCCGCCAATGGCACCAAACCAAATGGCAACGGCAAGGGCAACGGAAACGGCAACGGTAATGGCAAGAATGGTGGGAAACGGCCACACAATGAGCCTTCCACCTCCGACAATAAACGAGCCAAGGGTAATCGTTATGAACCTAGGTTCACTAACTACACTGCCCTCGTTGAGTCTCGAGGAGAGGTTTACCAGGCCACAAGCTCTAGTGTGCCCTACAAGAAACCTGGGCCCATTCGAAAAGACATTTCAAAAAGAGACACTACCAAATTCTGTCGTTACCATAACGACTACGGACATGACACTAATGAATGCAACCAGCTAAAAGATGAAATTGAGTTCCTCATTAGACAAGGACACTTGAGAAGGTACGTATGGGCCTCGGGAACTTCCCAACGAGAAGCTCCAGGTGGCAACGAGCAGACGTCCACACGCCAACGCTCGCCACCATTACAGCCTGCCCCCGTAGCCGGAACACTCTTAACCATCTGTGGAGGCCCGCACCTCGCAGGAAATAGCGGAAAGGCTAGAGAACGATATGCTCGAACTCTACGCCACGACCAGGACATCGAGATGATGACTGTGGAGGACCGAGCGCCAAAAAAGGCCCGCTCAGAGGAATGCGGGATAACCTTCTCGGAGGGCGATGCCCAACACATCCGGTTCCCACATTCCGATTCGCTGGTCGTGGATATCCAAATGGCCAATATGATGGTAAAAAGAGTACTGGTCGATACAGGAAGTTCAGTGAACATCCTGTATAAATCAACGCTGGAACGCATGAAGCTGTCCGTGAAGAACTTGGAGCCCTGCAATCAAACCATATACGGCTTCTCTGGAGAAGGACTCGCACCAGCCGGAATGATCAAACTCCTAGTGACAACGGGTACAGCGCCTGCCTCAAGGACATTACTCGCCACTTTTGTAGTGGTCGATTGTCCTTCAGCATATAACGCAGTTATTGGACGACCCATACTGGTTGAACTGAGGGCCATCATCTCCATGTGGCATCTAGCCATGAAATTCCCAACGGACACAGGGGTAGGATGCGTTTTGGGAAACCAAAGGGAAGCCAGGGAGTGCTATAACGCCTCGATCACAAAGGCAAAAAGTGGAGCATCGAGGAGCGCTACCCCAGAACGATTGCAGATGACGGAAAACAGACAAACCCAATCAGGTGGAAAAGTCACCAAATAGGGTGTTGCCCAAAGTGAGGATATAGATTTGGATCCTCGCTTTGGGGATTTTGAAGAAAATGTTGGACCCGTCGAGGACCTGGAGGAGGTCCAGCTCGATGAAAAAGACCCGACTCGAATCGTAAGGGTTGGGAAGAATTTAGAACCTACCGCAAAGCAGGCGCTGGTGGAATTCTTGCAAGAGAACCAGGAAGTTTTTGCCTGGTCGCATAAAGACATGGTCGGAATAGATCCTGCAGTGATCAGCCATGTCCTGAACGTGAACAAAGTCTTTCCACCGGTGCAACAAAAAAGAAGGCTGCTCGATAAAGACAGATCGAGAGCCTTGAAAGAGGAAGTCGAAAGACTTAAAGAAAATGGGTTCATCAGGGTGGCGTTTTATCCATCATGGGTCTCCAATCCGGTGCTGGTCCCCAAGCCTAACGGCAAATGGCGGACCTGTGTGGATTTTACAGACCTCAATAAGGCCTACCCAAAGGACTGCTTCCCACTCCCGAGGATCGACCAGCTAGTCGATGCAACCGTTGGGCATGAGATCCTTTCGTTCATGGATGCGTATTCAGGCTACAATCAGATCAGCATGCATCCCCCTGATGAGGATCATACCAGCTTTCGGACCGATACGGGCTTATATTGTTACAAGGTAATGCCTTTTGGACTAAAAAACGCAGGTGCGACTTACCAACGACTAGTCAACCACATGTTCAAGGAGCTGATCGGAGTAAGCATGGAGGTATATGTGGATGACATGCTGGTAAAGTCCAAGAAGGCTGAAGGACATGTGAGGGATTTGCGAAGGTGCTTTGATGTGTTAAACAAGTACCATATGAAGTTGAATCCCCTCAAATGTTCCTTTGGAGTCGGGTCAGGAAAGTTTTTAGGGTTTATAGTGAATTCAAGGGGCATCGAGGCCAACCCCGACAAGATAAAAGCCATGATCGATATGAAGTCGCCAGAAAAGATCAAGGATGTCCAAAGCCTGACCGGAAGGATAGCTGCCCTTAGTAGATTCATCTCAAAATCAACTGACAAGTGCGTTCCATTCTTCAATCTACTTAGGGGAAATAAGAAGTTTGAATGGACGGAAGACTGCGAGCAAGCATTCCAGACAATAAAGGCTCATATGTCGCAACCTCCCATCCTATCAAAACCAATCGAAGGGGAGACCTTGTATATTTATCTGGCGATTACAGAAGTTGCTGCTAGTGCGGTACTGATACGGGAAGAAGAAGGCGTGCAGAAAGCTGTTTACTACGTCAGCAAAAGGCTTATCGGTGCAGAATTGAAATATCCGTCGATCGAAAGATTAGCATATTGCCTAATTCTAGCCTCCCGAAAGTTGCGACCGTACTTCCAAGCCCATCCTATCACGGTTCTGACCGACCAGCCCCTTCGGCAAGTCCTCCAAAAACCTGAAGCGACTGGACGACTGTTAAAATGGGCGGTCAAATTGGGACAGTTCGACGTAACTTATTCACCGCGAGCAGCAATAAAAGGGCAAGCCTTAGCCGATTTTATTGCGGAGTTCACCGAACTCCCCAGCAACGAGTTGTGCGAATAGCCTGAGGCACCCATGCCTCAAGACAAAACTCCTTCGTGGAAGCTATTCACAGATGGATCATCTAATGAATCTCACGCTGGAGCGGGAGTGATATTGATAACGCCCGATGGGCATCGATTTCACTGCGCAATCAGGTTTGACTTCGCAACGTCAAACAATGAAGCGGAATACGAAGCACTCCTCGCTGGACTGAGAATGGCCAGGGAAATGAATATAAAAGCGCTCGATATTTACAGCGACTCCCAGCTGGTCGTGAATCAAGTCCTGGGAGAATATCAAGCGCGAGGGTTAAAAATGATGGCCTACCTTAACAAAACAAAAGATTTGCTAGCGCAGTTTACAAAATACACCCTCCAGCAGATTCCGCGAGACCAAAATTCGAATGCAGACGCCTTGGCCAAACTTGCAAGTGCTAAAGATGCTGACACCTTGAACATAGTCCCAGTAGAGAGATTAAGTGAACCAAGCATTGATGCGGCCGAAGCCAGCATGGAAATTCGAATAGAAGATACATGGATGGCGCCTTACCTGGAGTATCTGACAAATGGGACATTGCCAGCAGATAGAAACAAGGCCAGAACTCTGCAAAGACAAGCTGCTAGGTACATACTGCTCGACGGTGTTATGTACCGAAGAGGATACTCAATGCCACTGCTCAGGTGTATCACGTCAGAAAAAGCTAAGGAACTCATGAAAGAAGTGCATGAAGGCTTCTGCAGAGATCACGCTGGGGGGCAGAGTTTGGCGAAAAAAAATTCTCCGACAGGGCTATTTTTGGCCAACGATGAACGAGGATTCAATGGAGTACGTACGAAGGTGTGACAAATGTCAGAGGTTCTCCAAAATCCCACGAGCAGCTCCAAACGAGCTAAAGCAGATGCAGAGCCCGTGGCCTTTCGCAATATGGGGGATAGATTTAATTGGATCACTGCCAACAGGAAAAGGAGGAGTAAAGTACGCAGTTGTGGCAGTCGATTACTTCACAAAATGGGTCGAAGCTGAACCACTCGCAACCATAACGACCAAGAAAGTTCTCGACTTTGTCATCAAGAACATTGTGTGCCGCTACGGTCTGCCCAGAAAGATAGTTTCAGACAACGGGACCCAATTTGACAGCGACCTATTCACCGATTTCTGCGGAAGGCATGGGATAATTAAGAGCTTTTCTTCAGTCGCACACCCCCAAGAGAATGGGCAAGTCGAAGCTGTAAACAAAACCCTCAAGGACATCCTGAAGAAAAGACTTGAAGAAGCGAAAGGAGCATGGCCAGAACAACTACCTGAGGTCCTCTGGTCGTATAGAACATCTCATCGAACAGCCACAGGACGTACCCCATTTTCCTTAGCTTATGGGTATGAGGCCATGTTACCCGTCGAGATAAATCCCCCCTCACATCGGCGTTTAACGTACGATCAAGAGCAAAACAGCCAGCTAATGCTGGAGTCCTTAGACTCAATTGATGAGATACGAGAAAAATCTCAACTCCGAGTTGCTGCTTATCAACAAAAAGTCGCTCGGTACTTTAACTCCAAAGTTAAAGAAAGAAGATTCAACGTCGGAGACTTGGTGTTACGACGAGTTTTCTTGAATACCCGCGACCCCACTGCTGGCGTGCTCGGACCTAACTGGGAAGGACCTTACCAGATTGAAGAAGTCCTTCACCCAGGCACCTACAAACTTGCACGCTTAAACAGAGATCTCGTTCCACGTTACTGGAATGGAGAACACCTGCGCAAGTATTACCAATAAACAGCCCTTCTTAAAGGACTGGCTTGTTCAAATTTTCCTATTAATTTTTACAAGTTCTGCAAAGAGGGTTAGCCACGGTGTATGGCTAACTGCTCGTATATGTAAGATTCTATTTCAGAATCATTCGTAAAGACATGATTAGTCCATTTTTAATACGAAATTATAAGGGACTGTGCTCAGCCAGTCGTTCTTGCCAACCTTTGTGAATTTACATTTACAAGTATTTGTTCATTACGTGTGTTGTTTTGCTGTATTACAAGTATCATTTTTCCGCACGAACAGGAATGTTCGGACAGGCCATGGTCAAGGCAAGTGACCAAGGACCTAAAGCTCCTCGATCACTTGGGGGGCATATAAGGCACATCGATAGCAAAGCATACTCTCAAGGTATGTAAACACATGAACAAAATGAGTGAAAGCATGCTTCAAGTACTTAGAGTATTTTTTCAAAATATATGTTTTGATAAATCATGACAAAGTACTATGCTAAGTTCGGTCATACGGACAAACGTTATAATAAGTAAAAATATTATAACACCAAGAGTTAAGCCTTTACACCGCAAGCATTGCTGCTTGAATGTAATTGTTCAAACAAAAAGATTTACTGCCCGTGCAGCAAAGTTTAAAAAGAAACTGTTGTTTTTACATTGCGACCCGTGGGTCACATGTTCAAAAAGAAAGAAAGACAGTTAAATAAATTAAGAGGCATGGGGAGCAGGAGGATCCTGGGCAACAACCTGGTCAGTCTCTTCCTCGATGGTTTCTTCGTCCAAACCAACGACGCTTGGGGTTGCAGGAATCGCGGCTCTTGCCTCCTCTTCAGCCAGTTGAGCAGCGCACCGAGCCAACTCCGCAACTCTGACTTCCTCTGAAAGGTAGCTAAAGTCAGCACCCTGATTGTGTTTCCAAAAGTTATAGAAACATCGGAGTGTCGTCCTCTTGTACTTTTCCAGATTCTTGGAGTTGTCAAGCTCCGACTGCTGCACCTTGCCCTCGAGAGTGGCAATAGTCTCGTCCTTAGACTTGACTACCCCCTCCAGATGCTTGATTTCGCGGAGATGAGTTTTGTTGTACGACCGGTGCTCTTCCCTCAGCTTAACCGCTGCATCTTTTGCAGCTTCAGCCGCGGACAGTTTGGTCACCGCTGCGTCCCTCTCTCGGACCACCGTCTCCAACTCCTTAGCATGTTTGGCCTCAGCAGCCGAAAGCTCCTCAGCCGCCTTCACCTGATGTTTCTCGAGAACTTTAGCCTCAATCTGCTCAAAGTAGGCCTGGGCTCGGGTACGAGCAGTAATGGCAGAGAGTAAGGCCTGTAAACAAAAGAAAAAGAAGTCAAGACTTATCACGAGAACTGAAAAAACATAGACTCGAGGAACAAAGAAATACTTACGCTGGAGATCTCGTTCAGAGCCCTGTTCAGGATCTGATCGACTGGTAACTCTACAGCTTGGATCATGGCGGCCCCAACACGCTCACCTTTGCCTATGCGTTCAATTCGATCCTTAGCGGATCGAATGGTATGGCTCACAAGCCTGGCCTCATGAGCCTCTTCGCGAGAAAGATGCTCCCTAGCAGGCGCAGGTGGAGGGTTGGACCGAGCAGGGGTGTTTTGCTGTTCAGAAGAAGCTGGAGGAGGGGTAGGAGTTCGTCCAGTTGGCGCAGGACTTTGCCCGGTTGGTGTGCCCTGAGGAATGTCTTCTGGTCGACTCTTCTTGGCTGAAGGGCCTTGACTGGTTTCACCAGTTCGTTTCTTTGACCTCCGTTGAAGTTGAGGGACTTCCTCTTCCTCTTCGGCCTGGTACATGTCAAAGATATTGGGAGTCGACATATCTGCATGAAAATAAACACAAGAGGTTAGTAAGGGAAGAAAAAGGTGAAAGTAAGTAATACAACAGAAAGAAGATAATAAAGTGAATACCCGAGCTACAACTACTGGTCGCTATACTATTGACTCTATTAATCATATACTCATTTTCTGGCATGAAGAAGTTTGGCCCTAGATTTGGAGCATAGGTAAAGTTGCCATCCCCGTCAAACATGTGACAGGGGATTGGCAGACCATTTAAAAGCATGCACCACGAAAGGTTAGAAGCATGGAGTTTCAGAGTAACTTACCAAGGAAAGTGGTCGTGAAGATGGAAGTGAGAGTTTCGGGAGTCAATGAGCCCACCGTCTGATCCTACAGCACAAAGGAAGGTTCGCCGGAGAGAGTAAAGCTCTGGTTTTTAGGGTTTTTCGACAAAGAGATGACGTGCGTAAAAAGGAAAGAAGTGCCTCAAGTAACCTTATATAAGTTTGTCTTTGGTATTCAAAAGGCGTGATCATTAGTTTTCCATTTTCGAAGTATGGGGAAGCGTAATGGCCGTCAAAATTGTTTCTGGGAAACCGAAAAGCCTTGATTAGACAGGAGTGGTTTGCTTTTTTCAAGAACGCACGAAGGGCTCTGACACGTCAGGAGGGGTTACCGAAGGGTCGTTCGCTCAAAGTTTATTTACTGTTCGTAGTAAATAAACTTTGGGGGGCAAATGTTATCCAATAAATTAGCATTTGTGACGTGGCAAATAAACTCTTGACACGTGGCTGACACCTGGAGCGTCTGCTAGAGTATCGACCAGGAGACACACCAGAAGCAGGACAGACCTGTCTTTACCACGACCAGACTGGTCGGTGGTTCTGCTGGCAAAACAACATTTATGGAAAGATCTTATGTATCCCGAATTTATTTCATGCAATCTTCTGAATATCCCATGATTCAGGGGATAATATCTGTAACAATTTTGGGCAACCCTCCATGAGCCTATAAAAAGCAAGAGATGGCTCATGGGAAGGGAACTTTTGGGGAGCCCAAAAATCATAGAGATTATAGAAATTATCTGTGAAAACTTGTATTGTTTATGAGGAGTGTTGAAACTCATTGAACCCAAGTTCTCTGATCACACTTTTGTTCCCATATCAATATCATTCTAAGTGGACGTAGGTCATTACCAGATTCTGGGGCCGAACCACTATAAATTACTGTGTTTTCTTTACTTTTGTCATTACGTTATTATCTATACATATTCGTCTATATCATTCATATTTTGACTCCATGTCAGTTGGCTAAATCGTGGGTCAACACCAGTCACTACGGGGCTCGGCACCCATAGCCATGTGACTAAACAGTCACTAGGGCTCTCTGGCCCTGGCTCTAATCAGATGAGTGACTAATGGGTAGTCACTACGGGCTTGGCACCCATAGCCATGTGATTAAACAGTCAATGGGGCTCTCTGGCCCTGGCTCTAAGTGACTAGCCTTAGGCTAGACAAGCGCTTTTAGTTTTCATCGAACTTGAGGTCGGTCCGGCATTAATGCTCATTTGAGTCATTCAATGCAGATGTCGATTAGATCTAATCTTTGCCGGGTTGCGTTAAACACGCTAAGACTCTTCTTTACTTATGAGTCAATACCATGTGACCAGTGCTTAGTACTACTGCCGAACTTGACTAATGATTCACAGCTTCACAATTAATACTGACACCATTGCCAATTCTTACTATTTAGTCAGTGCCATCCACAAGTGAGAAAGATTTGCTAAGCATTCGATATGCAATCAATGTCCACATTTAAACACTCAACATGCCTCATGAATAACCATGCATGTCACATATGGGGTGCAGTTTTCTTACCTCTGGTTCAAGCGAGAATTAATAAAAGAACGACCCTTGAGAATGATCAGTCTTTTAGTCCCTTAGCGGTCACCTAGTCATAACTAAATATGGGATTCCATCAATAAAATCAATAATGAAAGGTTCCCGAACCAAGATCTAGCCTCCGGGACGTCGAATCCTACTAAATCGGGTAGTAGGAATGATCTTGAGGCCTAAGGTTTGAGTTCCCATGACAAAAACACATTTTTGGCCAAAAAAAAACACTCTTAAGGGTCGCGGCCCGCCTCCCAAATAGAGGTGCCAGCCTCAAGCTTCTGCACCCAATGTCGCGGCATTGCCCCGCGGCATTGCCTCCCAACAGCAAAAAACCCATGTTTTCTCCCATCAAAACCTTGTTTTTCCCCTCTTTCAATCCTTCCAAAAACTTACTCAAACATCTCCAAATTCAAAACCAAGTATTACCACAACACAATCAACATACCAACAACAAAACCCAAGCAAATTTTCTCAAAAACCTCCATTAATTCTCAATTAATCACTTCAAATTTCTCAATCGAAAACTATTAGAAAAACAGAGTTTAATCAAAGTTTCATGGTTGAATTCTTACCTCAAGCTTGAATTGAGTCCTCTTCAATGGATGAACTAAAGTTCTAAGCTTCAAACCTTGATTCCTAGCTTGGTTCTTCAAATAGGGTTCAAGAATTCTAAAGGAAGAAGGAGTAGTATAATGGTCGTGAGAAGGAAAAGAGAAGGCTCTGTTTTGGTTTCAATTTTCTACAGCTTACTAGAATCACATATATCCTTTGCCAAATGACCATATTGCCCCTAGGTTAAGTAAAACTCTATAAAGGCTAGTAAGGGCAAAAATGTCATTTCTCCTCTAATCCCGCTAATCATAATTAACGTTCTCCGATTCCCGTTATTTCCAAAATTCTCAAATACCAAAAGTTCATATCCTATTACCCTTTAATTCCTGGTAATGCTCTAATCATCAAATCACCCCGAGACTCACCCCGAGCCCCGAACTTAAACCTGTTATGACCAAACCGCTAACTTGTTACTCAAAGATCGTCTCATGCCGAATGGCTTGAACAAATCCACATTTTAATGTGGCCTCAGCAATAAATCACCGACATGCATACAAATATACAATTACGCCCTCATGGGCCAAATTACCGAAATGCCCCTATGATGAAATGTGGACCTACGTGCATGCATTTAACATCATATTATAATATAATTCACATAAACATGCACGTAATCATTTAATGGCATAATAAATCAATTATGGCCCTACCGGCCTACTAATCCAACCATTAAACCGCATTAGGGATTTCAGGGCATTACATAACAGCCTTTGGGCCCGTCAGCACCTCCTCGGCCCACCCGCCTGATGCACCCAGCCAGGCCCACCCGAAGCCCAGCTTCCCATCTAGCAGCCTCCAGCCGTGGCCCAAGCTTCCTGCTACCTCCTGCCTGGCCTTCAGTCAACACGCCTCCAGCCTTCCAAGCCACACGGGCTGCCCGAAGCTCCCCAAGGCCCACGCTAGCCTCCAGCCACGCCTGGCACCAGGCCCACGAGCCCAACCACCTTCAGCAGCCAGCCAACCCACTTTCTCCCCTGCCATTTCCCTCCTCGAGCCCATCAAATACACCTTGTCCCTAAAATGCCATTTTTACCCAATTTTTCTACAACATTTTACCCAAAAATCATCATCACTCCTACAATTTACCCCTATTTGCCATATTATTATTAATTTAATTAATCTAATCAATTTAATTAAGTTAAATTGATTATTTTAATAATCTCATTTTGCCTATAAATATGGAATTTCAACACCATTTTTGGGGTGCTTAATTTTTGGTTACCATCTTCTTTTCTACCATTCTCTCTTCCATTTTGGGGTTTTTCAAGAGCATTTTCAAGTATGTATTTTATTTATTTTGTAATTTCCATTCTCGTTATGTGCTTCTAATCTTTTTCATAAGATTATTAAGATCATGATGAAGCAACTTGTAACTAGATAATATTTATGTTGTATGTTGATTTCCCTTGTAATGCGACAAAGTTTATGGATTTTTCTTCTTCATATTTGTATTTCATCTTTAACATCTCATATTCTTGGATTGTTAGATAATATGCACTTTGTTCTTCATTTTTCAAAACATAATATTCTTTGTGTAAGATGTGTCATTAAATTGTACACATCCAATGCTTAGAACAAAAATATTATGTTTGGTCTTATAAATAATGTTATTTGATTTTTTGTTGTTTCATTAGGTTGATTCACATTAAATACTTTGAAATTATACTTTTTTAAAAGTGAAGAAAAATCCTATCTTTTTAGAAGTAATTTATGCTTAAAATTATAAATCTATTTGGAAAATGATAGTTTGACTTATTTTAACTATCACTAAAACTTGGAAATCAATATACTAATAAGTATTATTAAACTTACATTTTGTGGACTCTAGTATCTTAATAATCTTTCCTTTTAACACTTATTTTCAAATCATTATTGGTTTATTTTTATTATCTTAAATAGCTTTATTTTAAATCTTTTATTTTATGTTCATGATATTAAATCTCATCAATCTTTGGAGCTAGGTTAGAATTTATTAATTTTAGTTTAAAATAGTTTTCTTTTTTATTTTAGACAACTCATTTGGGTTCGATCTCGTGCTTACACGAACACTATATTTCATATATGATTCGTGCGCTTGCGAGTTATAAATTTTTAAAACATACCCGTTTTGGGTCCATCACTAATGACATGATTATGTGATTAGCTGTTTAAATTGAACCTATGTGCCTTATTTGCGTGCTAGTGTAGAGAGAGCATGATGTGTGTGAATGTATTTGGTGGAAATGGGATATGATAGTTGATGCATGAATAATGTAGATTTGTGTTTTGATATGTATATTGTGTGTGTGGTTATTGTGATTGTTTGGACATGCCGGTGGGATGATTCTAGATATGAATATCATGGCTGAGAGGTTAAGTCATTGACTGCAGACTAATTCAAAAATTATGTATTCAAGATAGTCAACTGGACCTGGTATTGTTAGTATGGGGGTTGTAGATGATAGTTAGGGTCAAACCCTCCACCAACCCCTGGAACTCGCAGCAGATGTTTATTGGTATGCAAGCAAGACTGCCAGATCAAAGTAAGGGGATTAGATGGGTGAAACAGTGAGTTCTGTCGGGGAACACGGCCTCGTATATCTTGACAGTAATGGCACCAGTGTTGGTTCAACCTGAGGGTGGAAACAGATAAGAGTTATCGTATGAAAGACTCTAGAAGCATTATCCTTCAGATTTGGAGGGAGGTTTGGGTCTGTTCAGAACGAATCAGTAGATGGGAGTGATTAGCTCCGTCCTAGATGATATGAGAGTGGTAGGCCAAGATAGAGTGGTTGCGCTACGCGTATGCAACAGGAGGATGCCTGGACGCGGTGGGAAGTAGTACCCCAGACCTGGAATGTTGCTACGATGGGTTAGGAGGAATTCAAACAGTGATTCGATGAAAGAGACTATTGTGATGCAGTCTGAACTACAAAGATCAATGGGTTTACAAACTTGGTTCTGAATGGTTAGACAGTGACAGAGTGTGTCAATGAATATGATGGGCTGGCCAAATCCGCTATTGATTTGGTACCAACAGTCGTGGCCATTGTGGCCCGGAAGGAACGGTTCACTCGAGGACTGAACTCTGGGATGGCCCAAAGCGTTAGGGTTGCTCCAGTGCATGAGATTTCTATCTATGCTCGGGCAGTATGGAGGGCCTCATTATAGAAGACACAAGAGATGAAATATGAAGTGAGAGTGTCGTAGGGCTTGAAGCTTAGGCAATGGTATTCCCATTTGTGGGATCAGGTATGGGCAGATGCCCAGTAACCAGAAAAAAAAAAAGCACCCCTGATAGTTCTACTACTCCTGGACCTTATAGGAGGGGTTATAGTGTATAGGATGGCTATCAGGGCAGCGATGAGGCCTGGTGAAGTTATTTAGTATGCGCCAGATGGGAGAGACGCCATCTAGGAGGACGCCTAGTGAAGGCATATTTTCTTTGTGGAACGATTGGGCATGTCAAGAAGGATTGCGCAAAATTAAAGTTGAAAGAACCAAGGAGTATAGACTAGTCGACCCCAGTGTGAGGGTCTACCTTGGTACAGTCAGAGCCTGAGGCTAGTCCCTCGGAGGCGACAGGTTGACTTGTTAGTTCTCGTTCCCAGTTGTATATTGAGTTGAATGAGTTTGGTGCGGCGTATCTCCCAGAAGAGCCTCAGATATGATGCACATGCTTCAAGGTTGCTATACGATGGGGCTTGAGATATTAGTACCTACTGGGAAAATTTGGTAACTTCCAAGAGAAGAATTAAAGTACTATTGGTAAAGGGTTTACAGTGGAGTTGTTTGAGCTCGTCATAAGAGGATTTTGATATGATCCTGAGTGGGGATTAATCTGTTAAATAAGGGACAATCATGGATTGTAAGAGATGGTGGTAACGTCTGGATTTAAAAAGGGAAGGGACCCGATTACGTCTACGGGATGCCTAGACATTGTGGTAGGTACCACTTGGAATATATCAGTTAGATTGGATGAAACTGGATAGGCCAATAAGGTTTTAGATGGGTGCACAAAGAATCATTGAGTACGCCTTTGGGTTAAGGTACAAATAGAATCGGTATCAGGGACATCATGAATAATGACATTAGCTTAGCAGAAAGAATTAATGGTTCAGTTGAAGAAGTATTTGACTTGAGGGTTGATTGGACAGAGCATCTCATCTCATCATAGGACACGTCAACACTGTTTGCTAAGAATGAAGGGTTCAATTGTCCGGTTGCAAGATAGGACAATGTTCTCAGGAATTGATCTTCGATCTGGTTATTACTAGCTGAGGATCAAGGAAAGAGACATTTTAGGAATTACTTGCACCAAGTAGGATGTGATGGATTATCAATGAAGGTTCTTAACTGACCAATGCTTCAATGACACAGGTAAGTTCGACAAGCAGAGTGAGTACAAGAATGGCATGGACAAGCCATATTCAGATTGATTAGGGATGCGTTGGTTTACTCCCAGCTAGAAGTGGAATGTGAATGACCACTTCATTGATAATACTAAGACTGATGAAGCAGGGTTATAAGTATGACTCCAGGACGTGTAAGCTTTGATTTCTTCAAAAGTATTCAAGGTCATGTTATAAGAAGTGATGGGATCATGTATGAAGGAATTCACCTAGAAGCCATAAGAGAATTGCGGAAGGGACGCCTGAGGGGTGAAAAGTACAGTGAGACTGGTAGGACCCATCAACTACTACTTGAAGCATCTTCGAAGACAGCCATACTCAAGATTGAGGTAACACAAGAACCTTAAGTTTGTCTGAATGGATAGTTTCACATCGAATTTTTAGAAGATAGAATAAGGGTTGGTTAGCACATTATGGTATTAAACTGTGTATGCGGGGGATTGATACAGCAGGACGGCATGATGGATATAATGTCCTTGCTTAAGACATGGAACTATAGGGTGGTGCATCGAAGACAAGGGTGTGCCCGTGTACAGATCGAGAAGAATGGTTGTTCGTACTTCACGGTAGATGAAGGGATAAGAACACAAATGTTCTTCATGGAGCATTAAGTTGACGATAATGTCAGGTAACAACGATTAGGGTGCGATGATGTTTCCTATGGAATAGTATTGCGTGCACCAGTATAGAGAGTTAAAGCGTTCGGTCAACCATAGAGGAATAACCTTGGGATCAAGGCCCTAATGGGTGATTCACAATTGTAAATCCTTGATTGCTTAGAGAAAATCAACATGAAAGCTGACATTTTGAGCTAGTAAGGTATGTGCCAATTGGATAAGACACCACGAATTACAGTAAAGTCAGATGAGGTAACGACCAAGATTGGTATAGTATCTGCAGTTGATAGTGGATAAATATACATCTACGGACAATGGAGTTCAGGGAGGAAATGTTGTGGGAATTGTTAAAAACCCTACTATTTTAGTATGAATGGGTTAAGATATGAAGATCGGATGAGTGATCCGATGGAGCCTGATGTTGAGATGGAGATTCTAGATGAGTATTGTACTACCTCCTTTTAAATATTGTATATAAGAATTTGAACGGAGGTTAGGATCAAAATTTTTGTATTGGAGGGCAAAAGGGTATAGTTGTGGACCGTAAGGGTGGATTACATTAGACTACAAGTAAGGTAATTGGATATGAAAAGTGGTGACTCAACAAATTGAGCTAACGCGCCTTGGTTCGTGTGAACTGGTATCACAATAATATGTATGAGCGAAAGGAGACTGTATGATTCCATGAGACATCGAAGTCGATGGTGTCGGACTGGGACCCTTTATTTCTCAAGTTTTGGGAAAAAAAATGTGGTAGAGCGTGGTAAGTATAAGATTGGAACTATGAATTATTAGTTACCTTCAGATAGACTGACAATCTGAAGGAATGATTCAGACTTTAAGAATTATACAACGAATATGTAAGTGTTTGGGGCATTGAGATAAGTACGGTCCCTTGATTGAATAGTCACAATGGTGAATGTCGGCCAACGGCTACGGTGACTCTGAATAGGTACGGTGAGATAGGGAGCAAGAAGCACTTGTTCCAAATAATGAAAGTAAGAGACAGGAAGTATGGTGATTCAGAATTGGTCTGGGGAACCAAAGAAGTTTTTAAGACTGCTAAGGCAAAAGTGTCTACCTACTTAAAAGGACATAAGAGTTCGCAAATTTCAAGCATGGGAACACGGAGTTCCAGGATGAGAGAGTTTTGTATCTCTCCGAGTATTGTGGACTAGAAAGGATAAGATATTTTGAGTTTTGACTCCCGATTTAATAGACTTTCAAAATCTTACCAAGGACTAGGCTAGGGGCCTACAGATTAACCTTACCCTAGTATGGGTGGTGACTCATAAAATGTTACTAGTGCCAATGTCAAGGAAGGAAGTGTTAAGTATTACCGCTAATAGGGTGAGGTGACCCTAGGATTTTAGTGGAATTTACCGAGCAAGGAAAAGTTAATGGAATTGGCGATGAATGAGATAAAGTCTTATGGAATAAGACTGTCACTCCAATGAGGTAAAGAACTAGACGTTGAAGTATAGTCAGATTCACAGGATTTGTATCTCGAGGTGTTTGAATAAATTTCGAGGATGAAATTTCAATTAGAAGGGGATAGTTGTAACGGCCCAAATTTATTGTTAAGGCTAAGTGTCTGGATTACTATGCCTGGAGTGCATAATGAGATATATATATGTTACATTAATTGATTAAATGTGTGACTACGTGGCATACATGATTTATATGATGATATGGATTTAAATGCATGTTTATGTGTATTAAATATGCATGTGGGCCCATTCTTGATAGAAAGGACATATTTGTAATATTGGCCCGTTGCAGGCATAAATGTGATTATATGTGTGTAAATGATTGAGACCAAATTATTATGTGGATATATTTGTAGTATACGGCTCGAGGCGATCATAGTGAGCGGATTAGCGGAATTGTCACAACAGGGTTTAATACCCTGCTCGGGGTGAGCCTAAAGGTATTTTGGGAAACTTAACATATATTTGGGATTTATTGAGCAAGTATTTTGTGATTAGTTGGGCATGTCGAGATTAATTGGGAATTTGTAGGATGACTTGAGGAATTAGCGGGAAACAGGGCAAATGACCACTTTGCCCTTATGGGCAACAAAAGGGACTGAGTTATTATGAGGGCACTTTGGTCTTTGTGGCATAGGATAGGGATGGACTAAACCTCTAGAGTTTGTTGGAATATATCATAACCTTTCTCAGCTCTTCCTCTCCATTCTATACGGTTTTCCCTCTTCCTCTCTTTCTGTTTTGGTACACTTGGAGACTCTTGGAAAATTGTTGCAGCGGTTGGGAAATTGAAGCTTGAGGGCTAGGGATTGAAGCTAGGAATAGGTAGAGCAAGTCAAGGGGAGTCAAATTCACAGTTGAGGTAAGGATTTTAGCTCTGATTTTGGTGAATTTATGTTGTAACTTAGCTAGGTTGGGTTATTCAGTTAAAGGTTGGAATTTTTATTTGGGATAACCATTTGGCTTGGTCTTTTGGGTTGTTTGTGCTGTTGGTAAGGTGTTATTGGGAGTTGTAGACTCAGTTTTGGTTTAAAAATATGTTTAGGTTGAATTCTGTGGCTCTGAATTGGGGAGAAAATGTTGAGAAACCCCATGGTTTCTAGGTTCACGGGGGCGCGCCGCGACCCTTAGGGCCAGGTCATGGCTCACATGCTTATGGGGATTGGGGGCTGGCGCCTCTCACCAAGGCGTGCGTCGCGACCCTCATGACCAGGTCGCGGCCCGCCTAGGAAGCCTTAGCCAAATTAGGCTTTTGGGCTCGAGAGTCTAAACCTAAGCGCTCGGGACAATTTCTACTACTCGGTTTAGTAGAAATCGCGGTTCCGGAGGCTCGTATTTTATTCCAAAGCTTTTAATTGGTTTAGGATTTTAACAGTTATCCACTATCGCATTGTGACTAGGTTATACCGCAAGGGCTCGGGAGTAGGGATCGTGTTCGAGACTGCCGTATGCTAGCTGCTCGGGACTTGAGGTAAGAAAATTGTACCCAAGTTGTGATGGGGCTTAAACCCCTTATATGAATATATTATGAATATGAACATATATGTAACTTAGAATATCTAGATGGGCATGCTTGTATACGCTGCCATTGGTTACTTGTTATGCATTGTGTATTTGTGAATATAAATGTTTGCAGGCCAGCCTAAGGGTACCGGGGGCCGATAGCAAGCGTGCTAAATGTAGCCCGACCTAAGGGTGCCTGGGTCGGCTAAGAGACCAGGGAACTCGACCTAAGGGCGCCGGGCCTGGATATTATACCATAAACAGAAGTGCGATTCACACTTAATCATTTTTATTGATTGATGAGTTTGGTTTACATAGTTTATTGAATTGAATAATACTGCTGGTTGGTTATTTATATCCTATTGTTGATTGAGTTTGATGATTTATATATACTGCTTTTATACTGTTGCCTAGTTATGCATGCTGGTTTAAGTTTCCTTGCTGAGCCTTGGCTCATGGGTGCTACGTGGTGTAGGTAAGGGAAAGAGATAGTGGGACCAGCCATGAGTTGGAGAGCTTCGGGGGCGATGTGTACATATGCAACCTGCTCGATCGCCACTGTCGGGATAGCTTGGGAGGATCTAGGGTCGAACCCTGATCTGTCGCTTAGGACGGCTAAATTGTATTCTATTTGTCTTTTAACAAGTCTGTAAACTGATTTTGGGGATCCCGTGTACAAAATTTTTATTTTAATGAAAAATAACCATTTTGTACTTGACCATGACTTAGTCTTTACTTACACATTTAAGTTCAAACGACTTGCTTAGCAAGTTAAGCACTATTTTAAACACATAGTTTAACGGTCTTGATTATCTAGGGCGTTACATGGGGGGCTACTGTTATATCCATTTTTGGAGTTTCACTACCCATCAGCCAGATCATGCCTAAGGGCCAGTCACTTGTTACTTTGTCGCATTAATGGGTCAAGCCCAATAACTTAAGCCCACTCAAATGTAACCCTAACTCCTCAATATAAATAGGAGGAGTAGGGACCAAAAGAAATGGGGTGGCAGCTTTTCACAGAGAGAGTTCTCTCTATCTTCAATGGAGTCAAATAGCTAACAGCTAAATACAAATGTAATCTATGGCTTGCAAGATCAATGACAGTGACTAAGTGGATGTAGGCCATCTTTTTGGGGCTGAACCACTATAAAACTCTCTCTATCTATTATTTATGGGTGCTAGAAACATTTCTTATACTTTATTTAGCTCTCAAAAATCTTCTCAATAGTATTCTTTGGGTGTTGGACGAGTTAACGAAAAAACGAGTCAACAAAGTGTTAATAATGCTTGCTGATATTTTGTAAAATTGTTAAGAAAAAAGTGTATGATATCATAAACTTTGGCATAGTTTCCAAAAATGGTCACCACGTATACATGTTACATGCAAATACATTTTTACGTTTAATTATATGTTAATTGAGTAAGTCAAAGGTCCTTGCTTGAAAACCATTAATGTTGATATGTGTATCGACATTGTTTTTCATGAGGAAATGTGTGACATGCAAGCATGATTATGTGTATGAGTTATGCTAGAGTCTAAAAAGTGGTACAACTTGTTGTGAGATAGATGTCATGTAATGACCGAAATTTGCTAATAAGGCTTAGGGCATTGATTAGCGTGCCTGGAGGGAAATAAGTGAATTATTGTTATAATTGTGAATTTATGTGAATATGTGATTATAGATGCATGTTTAGTTGAATTAAATATGCATGTGGGCCCCGTTTGGGTATTAGGGGCATGTTTGTAATTTTAGCCCGTTGAGGGCATAAATGTGATAAATGCGATATACTTGTGATATACCTGTGTAGCACGATCCGAGACAGTCCTTGGGAGCTGTTAGCCAGAAAGTCACAATGGGGTTGAGAATCCGACTCGGGGCGAGTCGAGGGGTATTTCGGGTATTAGATGTTTTATGGGGTTATCGGTTTATGGAAATAAGTATTTGGAGATATATTTGAGGTTATAATGTTTAGGAGGGAATATTGGGGAAACTTACCATTTTGCCCTCGGGGACGTTTTTGGCACCCCAAGCCTTAAGGTAACCTTAAAGACCTAAGTTAAATAAAACAGAAATCAAGAAACACTTAGAAACATGGAGAAACCGACCCAAGCCTCTTCTTCTTTTTCTCTTTTTTTTCTCTAAACCATACTAAGGGAAACTTTGAGGAGATTAAGCTAGGAAACTCAGGATTCAAGGCTGGAGCATTAGGGGATTGAAGCTTGGAACTAAGAAGGTTAGCTCAGAGATTTAATTAAGCAAAAGTAAGCCTTTAACTAGATGAATTATGTTGGTTTGCTGCTGATATTTTAGTGTTGCATGTGAGTGAAGTGGTGAATTGCTCTTGATTGTTTGGGTGAGTTTTTGGGGATAGTTTTTGTTGGGTTTTGTTACTAGGATCACTCTGGAAATGTTGTGATGGTTGAATGGGATTGTTGGGTTGATTTTGGGATAAATTGGCTAAGTTTTCGTGGCAAAAATGGAGGATTTTTCTGGGTTCGAAGGGTCGGGTCGCGGCATTGTTCTTGCTGAGCCGCAGCCCTCTGAAGCACATTGGTGGCCAGGAAGGAGGGCGGGTCGCGACATGCCCTAGCTAGGGCCGCGGCGCACCTGCCCTGATTTGGGGTTGCTCTCTGTTTTGGGGGCGAGCTGCAGCATGGCCTTATGGGGCCGCGACTCTTAGTGCAATTTTGAGCTTTAAAGTGTGTTTAGGCTTGGGAACTCAAAGGTTAAGGCTCGGGATGGATTTTATCACCCGGATTGATAGAATTCAAGGTCCTAGAGATTAGAATTATGGCTTGAAGTTATTTAATGGATTAGAACTTGATGGATGAATATTGTTAATGCGTTGTGACTAGGGATTCGACGAGGCTTGGATTAGGGGACTGTGCTCTGGACATCGGTGCTTGGAAAGCTCGGGACACAGGTAAGAAAACTACTGTTCTCGTAGAGCTTGTATGCAGGAAAGGGCCCTATATGATTGTGTTGCAGGGCGTAGCCCTTTGATTGAGTTTATTCATGTCTGGTATTTGTTTTATTATGCTATGTATGCATATGTTTTGTTGACGGTGAGAACTCGTCAACCAAGTTAAATTAGAAAAATAGAAATGTAGAGATTATCAAAAGAAAAACTTCAAAGATCTAATTGGAAACTCAAAGAACACTTGCAGAAGGAAAATGATGAACTTAATTTGTATTTCTTATGGTGTAGTTCTACAGTGTTTTATCCAACCCCCTTCCATGTGGAAGTGTGGTTCCTTTTATAATGGGCTCTAATGGCCCCTGATACATTGTGGTCCAGAGGACTAGATAGTACGCAAATATGGTGTCAGGAGAGTGGTATCAGGTGTAGTGGTGTCGGCTTCAGTACATGATCAGAGTTGGTGGGAGCACCTCCACTTTAGTACTTGATTGTGCCTCCACTACTAGCCCAGTACGAGTGTCAGGAGAAGTGGCACCAGACGTAGTGGTGCAGGTGGCTGTGGTTTCAACCCTGACACATGTTCGACGACGTATAGGAAGTACCTTTGCTACTGGTACTAGCTTGTACCACCAATACCTGTCTAGTACAGACCCCAGAATCACGCCCCTGTGCTCCTCCTGGTCGTACAACCCATTCCCATACACGTGCTTTGTATTTGAAGGTCTCTCTTGTGTATTCAAGATATGCCCTTGCTCCAACCCCTTTTCATTTTGTGAAATATAAGTGTACTTGCAGCTTTGAATATGCTAAGCAAGTGGGTGTCGTGCCCCGCTAGTGACACCTTCCTTAGAGAGTAAAGAAGGGCCTCATCGAAGGGGCATATACTTATACCATAGGGGATGCAGGTGCGTGGGCTTAGCCGAGGCATGCCCTGCGGACGGCCTCGTGGGAGTGGCCTCGCTGATGCTGGAGCATGGATGCATCCAAGGCGAGGCCTCACGGATGATGGGTGCACCGAGGCGAGGCGAGGCCTTGTGGATGGCCTCGCGGGAGGGGCCTCGTTGATGATGGGTGCGCCGAGGTGAGGCGAGGCCCTACGGATGGTGGTTGCGCCGGGGCGAGGCGAGGCCTTGTGGATGGCCTCGCGAGATGGCCTCTGTAACAACCCGAATTTGCTAATCAAGCTTAGGGCCTTGATTAGTGTGCCTGGAGGGAAATAAGTGGTTTAATATGCTTATATGTGAATTTATGTGTATATATGATTATGATGCATGTTTAATTGAGTTAGATGTGCATGTGGGCCCCGTCTGGATATCGGGGGCATAAATGTGATAGATGAAATATATGTCATATATGTGTGATATGTCTGTACAGCACGATCTGAGACAGTCCTGGAGAGCAGTTAGCCAGAGAGTCACAACGGGGTTGAGATTCGGACTCGGGGCGAGTCGAGGGGTAATTCGAGTATTAGTTGAGTTATGGGATTATCGGGACTTAGAAATAAATATTTGGAGATATACTTAAGGATAGAATGTCTAGGCGGGAATATATGGGGAATTTATCATTTTCGCCCTCGGGGACGTTTTGGGTACCCCGAGCCTTGAGGTAACCTTTAGACTTAAGTCATATAAAACAAATAAAGGAAAGGAACAGTTTAGAAATCTTGAGAAACCGACCTATGCTTCCCTAGATCTGAAGTTAGTTTTTCTTTCCTTTCTCTTACACTTTCTAAGACAAAAACTCAGGAAGGAACTCAAAGGAATTGGCTAGAACTAAGGGGGGATTTCAACTGGGATGCCTTAGGAGTTTGAAGCTTTGGGATTGAGGATCAAAATTCTGGGATTAAGCTCAGCAAGGTAAGCTCTAAATACTAAAGTCTAGTCTTAAATTTTCTGCTGGTTCTAGAGGTTTTCATGTAGCTAAGTTTGCTTAATCTTTGGGTGTTTTAGCTAAGTTTTGGAGCATACTTTGATAAGGTTTTGATGTTGTTTCTGTGCTGGAGTAACTATGTTGGATATCTAGGAGTCTTAGCTTGGTTTTGGTGGGAATTGGCTTGAAGAAGGGATGAAAAGCTAATGGAAATTCTGGGTTCGCTGTTGGTGTCGCGGCCCTAGGAGGGGTGTGCCGTGGCCCGCATGCGCGCGCAGCCGAGGGAGGCTGAGGGAATTTGGGCGCGCCGCGGCCCGCGTGGTGGTCAGTGGAGAGCTAGCCTCTGTTTTGAGGCTAGCTGCGGCTCTAGTGGGAGGGGCCGCGGCCCTTAGTGTCAGTGGGGATTTTAATGATATTTTTGACTTGGGAACTTAAAGAGTAAGGCTCAAGATGGATTTTATCATTCGGATTGATAGAATTCAAGATCTCGGAGGTTAGGGTTACGGTTTGTGGTTATTTGTTGGGTTGGGATTTGATGGTCAGATATTGTTATGTGTTGTGACTAGGATTTCAGCGAGGCTCACGTTAGTGGACTGTGCTCGGGGCATCGGTGCTCAGGAAGCTCGGAACTCAGGTAAGAAAACCCCTGTTTCCATAGAGCTTGTGTGCAGGGCTGAGCCCAATATATTGAATGGAAATGACATGCAGGGCCGAGCTCTATATACTAGAATTGTTGAGCATGGATCTTTGTCTGTTTATGCTTGAATTCTGTGCTTTTTGCTTTATCGTGTTTGATATTATATGTGTGATCGGCAAGAGTCAGGAACGATGTAGACCGGGAACGGTGAGGGGCCGGGAACGGCATCAGGCGCGATGAGTGTAAGGCCGAGAACGGCAAGAGGCCGGGAGCAGCGTTGAGCACGTGGGGTGCAAGTTGCCAGGACGAGTCCCTAACAGGATACCTGGGATATCCTTACGGCGTGGTCCGCGAACCCAGGGCTTGGTAAACACCTGGGACGGCTAGGCCGTATGTGTTTAGCCATTGGTGGCCTGTTTATATGTTTGATTCATGTATTGCATATGTTATCTGTTTTGGGTTTTCTTGCTGGGCTTCGGCTCACAGATGCTCTGTGGTGCAGGTAAGGGTAAAGAAAAGATCAACCAACCATGAGCACAGCTGGTGTGAGGCGACGTGTACATGTCCGGCCAGCCTGGCTGCCACAGCTAGAGGATTTCGGAAGATGTTTGTAAATGAACTTAAGTTTTGTCGTTTAGTCGACTCTAATCAGCTTTGTATTGTAAATATTTTCTAAACTATGTTTTGGGATCCCAAGTGTAAACTTTTATGATTAGTTGTGAAAAACTACTTTCTCTAATGTTTTCTTTTAAGTTATAGCTTAATTACACGATTTGAACTAAAACCTCGATTAGCGAGTTGAAAGCACGATTTTAAACACACTTGGTAACGGCTCTAAGGAGGTAGGGCGTTACAGCCTCGCGGGAGGGGCCTCGCGGATGATGGGTGCGCTGAGGCGAGGTGAGGCCCTATGGATGGCCTCGGACATGATGAGGTGAGGTGAGACAATGGTCATGCGAGATGGTTGTGGGACATCAGGGGCACGCGAGACCCTCACGCAACTGCGGGGCCACATGGGTGCGAGGCGCCATATGCACCCGCAAGGCTACATGGGCGCAAGGCGCTATGTGCATTCGCGAGGCGTCGTATGCACCCGTGAGGTGCGAGGCTCCTTGGCTGGTGCAAGGCGACGAGTCCTGCAAGACATCTGGGGTGCCCGTGGGTGTCTGAGGCGAAGTGGTCATTTGGAGCAGGGTCAATTTGAGCACTAATTTGAGGGTTCAAATGGACTTCAAACATGGTTGCTTTGGACCTTCCAGGGACCTTAGGCATGAGATGTGGGCTCTTTACCAGTGTTGAATTTTGAGCATCCACACTTGCCCCCAGTCTAGGAGAGGACCTTTAGGTGCTCTGGTAGACTCTTCATGCCAGGCCTATTATTTACACGTCATCTCCTTAGCTTAGTGGCATTTAGACCCTTGCTCTTTTCGAGAGGTAAGGGGTTCGATCCCCCACAACCTCACTTTTGCTATTTTTTTTATTTTTTATATTTGAGCTAATTTTTGGTATGTTTGTATCCCTTCATATATTTGAAGGCTAACACATCTTTCCTGTTTATTTTTGCAGACGCGTATTTTCGACCACTTGCCTCTATTTGACCGTGACGGTGCTTTTGGCCCTCGACCTCTTTTTGACCACGTCAGTGCCCAATTTTAATTGCTTGAGGTATACTTTATTCCTCCCTTATGTTTATTAGGTCCAAATTAGCATCACTCGGGATGGGGTACTTTGGCCCGAGCTCGTCGCGAGTTAGCCTTGATGCATGTCTCTTTATTCATACCCCATAGCGGGTCATTTAGAGCATTTGTGCCTAGAGGTTTTGAGCCCATTCCTTTGTGTTTTGTAGCGATCCTCCCATTTATACGTGAACCCTTTTTGCTTTCAGGACAAGGTCTCATGGCAAGTGAAGGTCCGTTCGGCATTCCTCCGGGGGTTGAGTTTGTTGACTTGTCTTCAGACTCAAAGTCCCCTGAGGGAAATCCTTACCGTGACCATGACACTTTAAGGCGGGCCCGTATTCATCATCTCGAGCACATGGCCGAACTTAGGCGTAAAATTTGGGTGGTAGAGAGCGAAATTGACTCAGTGTTGAGGGGAGACGTACCTTTCCCTCCTGACCTTAGTGACCATGTAACGAACCTTAGGGTGACCCTTTTAGATTTGCAGGGGGAGTTGGAGTTTGTGGAAGGACATCTTCCACCTGAGCCTGCTAGCCCATCCTTGCCCGATGACTGTCATGGGGCCGCTCCGGCTTCTCTTCAGCCCTTATTTTCGATCTTCCCTAGCTTAGCGCTTCCGCAGCCGGTGCCCCGGTGGAAGACTCTTGCTAGGAAGAGAAAATGGAGGGTAAAGTGTTCTGTCTCCTCCTCACCTTTTTCTTTTGGTTTTGCAGATACGCCGAAGAGAGGACGACGACAGGTATCTGTTGATGACCGGACGATTCCCCCCTATTGGCATCCATCCTAGTGTCCCACGTGTCTGAAAATAAATTGATGGAAATTGTAGAGCACTATCGTGTTCCCGTGGAGTACGCATTATACACCCCTTCGGACAAGTGTCAGGCTGACTGCCTTAATACTGGCTTCGTGGCCCTTAGCGAGCATATTCTGAAGGCGGGTGGTACAATCCCATTACATCCGTTCTTCATTGCGGTTCTCAACTATTTTGACGTCGCTCCACTTTAGCTGGCACCCAACAGTTGGCTAACCTTGAGCTGCCTCTTTATCGCATTTATGGAACTTGTCCATCGTGCTCCTACGGCCCAAGAGGTGCATTTCCTGTAAAATCTCATGCCCTCTCCCAAATCCAAGGGCTTTTATTTCCTGCAAAAAGCCAATAATGCAGTCCTATTGATAGATGGCGCAGTGTCCAACCCGAGATCCTGGAAGCAGGACTTTTTCTTTGTGAAAGGCCCTATTTCTGTTCGTGAGCACTTTCGTTCTGCTCCCAGTAAGTACTTCGAGCCACCCTTCTTTTTTTTTCTTTTTGAAACTTATTGTTTTATAACTCATGTTTGTGTCGACAATGGTGTGAATTGTGCAGAGCGGTTCGCCATACCCGTAGTTGTTGGATCGGAGGCCGACGCTATGAACAAATTCCTCAGTGCTGACCGCGCCGTGAGAAAGGCTACATACCTCTTCACTGTGGAAAATCTCAACCTTCACAAGCTATCCCCGGTTTCAGATCCCGGGTTGCTGTGGACTATTCCCGGGTCAAAGAAGACAAAGGATGCCTTGGCTGAGCCTTGCCCGGGTGAAGGTGAGGCCGAGTGTGTGCCAGAGGGAGTCTCCCTTGGATACGAGCAACCTCACCAGCCATCTCCGTCCCCCGGGGAATGCCCTCCCTTTGCCCCATTCGACCCTGACATGGCTTCCCAATCTCAGGATCTACAGGCCATGCCGGGGCATTTTGTTTGCCCCGATCCTACGGACTTTGACGCTTTTCCTCAGGCTCCCCTCGACCCCGGTCCATCGGGGGCTTACTTTCCCGATCTTCCTGCACCCCCTCCTGATCTAACTGGGGCTCATTTTTCCGATCTTCCTGCGCCCCCTCCTGTTTCGGTGAGTGGGTCATCTGTCCTCACCCAGCCAGGTACCCTTGGCTCGGAAGGGGCGCCCTGGATGGGCCTCATGGCGGCCTCTTACGGGCGGCGATATGTCCAGATCGCCTCAGGCCTCCCCGAAGCTGATTGGAGTGATCTTGGGAGTTTCACTATGTCGGACCTTGGGGAGACTCTTACGCGCTCTACTGCCTGGGTGAGTTCAGGCATCTTACGTCGACCTTATATCTTTTTATTCCCTTTTTTTTTTTTGGTTACTTATCACTGTTGTTGTTATTTTTCTTGTGTAGGCCTATACTGTAGCTCAACGGTTTGCCGACTGGGCTCACAACCTTTCCACGTCGAATGCCGAGAGGGACCGTCTTGCGATTCCGGTCCAGGAGCTCGAGGGGGAGCTTGCTGAAACCAGGTCTAGGCTAGAAAAGGCCTTGGCGAAAATTTATGCCTCATCGAAAAATAAGAAGAGGGTGATTGTCAAGGCCATGATGTTGCAGGAAAGGGTCACTAGCCTAGAGGCCGAACTCCAGGGTGCCCAAGCTACCGCGACCGCGTCACAGGAGAGGGTTGCTTCCTTAGAGGGCGATCTTGAGGGTGCTAAGGCTGCTGCAGTTGCGTCGCAGGAGAGGGTCACTTCCTTAGAGGCGGACAGGGCAGCTATTGAGTACAGGTCCATAGAGCGCGCCCTTTACGGTGTATGGAGGCAGGATCCAAACTTCGATTTCTCCTCCTTTGGCGAGCACGCCGTTGCCCGAGCGACTGGGTGGAACGCCCGTAGCAGGAGGCCTTGAGATCGTCACTTCATAATTTTTGCCAGTCCTTATTGTGCTTGTAATAATTTTTTTTTTAAAATCTTGTCATGTTACCAAAACTCTTTTTTATATATATATACATATGCGGTTATTCATCTCTTATTCCTCTGTGTTTGAGGTCTTTTTGAGCCCGTATGATGGGGTTTGATAGGTTTCCCTTTTTATTTATCAGGCTAGAGGTCCTTTGGAGCCCATGTGAAAGGGTTCAATGGGTCCTTTTTTGGTGCCTCTTGATTGTTCTTATAAGGATATATTGACCCCTTGGGTTCTAGCTATCCTTTTATATATTTTTGCGCGTGCTTATTATTTCTTGCGAGAAGCGTCCTTCTCGTCATTATTCATAGTACTATTTTTGCAAGGGTCTCTTTTAGGACCCTTTTTGGCTAGATGGCTTGGTGGCCGCTCTAGGCTTATTGGCGGGTGCTCTTTCTAGGGCTTCTCCCTTTGAGAGAGTATCTGCCTTTATTTGGAAGTTTGTTGTTTTTTTTTTTTTTTGTAAGACCTTTTGGCCTCCTTGATGTTCATAAGGGTAGCTAATCCTTGTGAACTTTAGGAGATACCTTGCAAGGTCTCCTCCCTGTTTGTTAGGGCTCACCACACTTTTTTTTTTAGAACTCGTTTAAGGCCCTGATATAAGGGGTCCTTTTGGGTTCCTCCTGATAGAGGATCCTTTTTAGGATCCTCCTGATAGAGGGTCCTTTTTAGGATCCTCCTGATACGAGGAGTCCTTTTTAGGACCCTCCTTTTTAGGAGCCTTTTTTATGATACGAGGAGTCCTTTTAAAGAACTCGTTTAAGGCCCTGATATAAGGGGTCCTTTTGGGTTCCTCCTGATAGAGGGTCCTTTTTAGGATCCTCCTGATAGAGGGTCCTTTTTAGGATCCTCCTGATACGAGGAGTCCTTTTTAGGATCCTCCTTTTTAGGATACGAGGGGTCCTTTTAAGGAACTCGTTTAAGGCCCTGATATAAGGGGTCCTTTTAATGTGACAGCGAAGCAGTGACATCTGGCCCCGCTACTAATTCCTCTCAGCTTCATCAGGTCGTTAAATGCATCCAGATGGTATTTTGGATCTGTGCTTCCCTCGTAAGGAGTCATATGGGGCTCCTTGAAGTTGACCAGAAGCTGGATGGCCTGGATCTCCTTGATGAAGGGCGACTCATGGTCGAACTCATCCTCAAAGGCTTGACCTCCAGAGGCAGTGACGATTTTGCTCCGTAGGCTTCTCATTTCTGTGTCCAGGTCTTGCGTCCTCTTGTTCAAGGAATCTCTCAGCGTGGATGGGTTAGGATCCCCCTTTCCTTTGCCTTCTTGGGGCGCCATAGGGGATGTGGTCCTTTTACCTGCCCTCTTTCTGTTGAGTTCTTCTCGTAAATCTGAGGGTGTTCTCCTTGAGGTGACCTCGTCATCGTTACGAGGGGCAGCATTGGTCTTCAGCCCTGGCTTATGGGGCTGTATCAGTGGTCCGGGACGTTCGCGCTGCTTCGTCTAGGGGGTGTTACTAGTGGAGAGTTGGGTCTTTCCGTCACCTACTGGGACGGTGGTCTCTACCCCCCCTCTGCTCTCTCTCTTTCCTCTTAGGGAGTGTCACGTTTGATCTCCCTTGTAACAGCCCATTTAGCACCTCTTGCATGTTTTCTAGGGTGGTTTCTAGCCTCTGATTCTTGCAGTGAAGTTCTCGTATCTCGTCTTCATAGAATTGAGACTTCGAACTCGAGCTGATGGAGTGGACCCGAGGGTGCTTGTCAGCCTGGTGTGTCGACAGGCCTGGATCCTGCCGACCGGGGTTTGGCACCTGCGGCGGCCTTGGAGGCAGGAACTCATCGGCACTCCTCGCTGGGGCAACAGCCGACCTTGGGCGATCTTCCTCAGGTGGGACCGCCGGGGATGAGGCCTCCCTTTTGTCTCTGGGCACTTCAGGCTCCCTAGGGGCCTCCATATTTGCAGGTGGAGGAGGATCTCTCATGGAGGCTTTTAGCTAATCTCCGTCAAGGTGAACTTCCACCTCGCGCGGCTCTCTCAACTGTTTCGAACGTCACAACATTTTTTCTTATCGGAATCGACAGAAGAACAGTGACTTGCAATCTATCCTTCCCACAAACGGCGCCAAACTGTTGACGGTGAGAACTCGTCAACCAAGTTAAATTAGAAAAATATAAATGTAGAGATTATCAAAAGAAAAACTTCAAAGATCTAATTGGAAACTCAAAGAACACTTGTAGAAGGAAAATGATGAACTGAATTTGTATTTCTTATGGTGTAGTTCTACAGTGTTTTATCCAACCCCCTTCCATGTGGAAGTGTGGTTCCTTTTATAATGGGCTCTAATGGCCCCTGATACATTGTGGTCCAGAGGACTAGATAGTACGCAAATATGGTGTCAGGAGAGTGGTATCAGGTGTAGTGGTGTCGGCTTCAGTACATGATCAGAGTTGGTGGGAGCACCTCCACTTTAGTACTTGATTGTGCCTCCACTACTAGCCCAGTACGAGTGTCAGGAGAAGTGGCACCAGACGTAGTGGTGCAGGTGGCTGTGGTGTCGACCCTGACACATGGTCGACGATGTACTGGTAGTGCCTTTGCCACTGGTACTAGCTTGTTCCACCAATACCTGTCTAGTACGGACCCCAGAATCACGCCCCTGTGCTCCTCCTGGTCGTACAACCCATTCCCATACACGTGCTTTGTATTTGAAGGTCTCTCTCGTGTATTCAAGATATTCCCTTGCTCCAACCCCTTTTCATTTTGTGAAATATAAGTGTACTTGCAGCTTTGAATATGCTAAGTAGGTGGGTGTCGTGCCCCGCTGGTGACACCTTCCTTAGAGAGTAAAGAAGGGCTTCATCGGAGGGGCATATACTTATACCATAGGGGATGCAGGTGCGTGGGCATAGCTGAGGCGTGCCTTGCGGACGGCCTCGTGGGAGTGGCCTCGAGGATGCTGGATCATGGACGCAGCCAAGGCGAGGCCTCGCGGATGATGGGTGCGCCGAGGCGAGGCGAGGCCCTGTGGATGGCCTCGCGGGAGGGGCCTCGCGGATGATGGGTGCGCCGAGGTGAGGCGAGGCTCTACAGATGGTGGTTGCGCCGAGGCGAGGCAAGGCCCTGTGGATGGCCTCGCGGAAGGGGCCTCACGGATGATGGGTGCACCGAGGTGAGGGGAGGCCCTATGGATGGCCTCGGACGTGATGAGGCGAGGTGAGACAATGGTCACGCGAGACGGTTGTGGGACATCAGGGGCGCGCGAGACCCTCACGCATTTGTGGGGTCACATGGGCGTGAGGCACCATATGCAGCTGCAAGGCTACATGGGCGCGAGGCGCTATGTGCATTCGTGAGGCACTATGTGCATTCTTGAGGCGCCGTATGCACCCGTGAGGTGCGAGGCTCCTTGGCTGGTGCAAGGCGACGAGTCCTGCAAGACGTCTGGGGTGCCTGTGGGTGTCCAAGGCAAAGTGGTCATTTGGAGTAGGGTCGATTTGAGCATTAATTTGAGGGTTCAAATGGACTTCAAACATGGTTGCTTTGGACCTTCCAGGACCTTAGGCATGAGATGTGGGCTCTTTACCGGTGTTGAATTTTGAGCATCCACATGTGTGAATGTTCGACAAGAGCCGGGAATGGCGCAGGCCGAGGTCGGCAAGGTCGGGAACGGCAAGAGGCCGAGAACGGCGTTAAGCACGTGGAGTGCAAGGCCGAGTGCGGCAAGGGGCCGGGAGCAAAATTTAGCACGCAGAGTGCGAGTTGCCAGGGCGAGACCCTAAAGGATACCTGGGATATCCTCACGGTGTGGGCCGCGAACCCAGGGCCTGGTAAAGCGCCTCGGACGGCATGACCGTATATGTATAGTCTATTGATGGCCTGTTTATATGCTAAGTGTTTGATATGCATATGTTATCTGCTTGTGAGGGTTTTCTTGCTGGGCTTCAGCTCACAGGTGCTCTGTGGTGCAGGTAAGGGCAACGGAAAAGTTTACCAACCATGAGTACGGAGAGCGTGAAGCGACGCGTACATGTTTGGCCTGCCTGGCTGCGACGGCCAGGGGTATTTTGGGAGATGGTTGTACTAAACTTAGATTTTGTCGTCGAGTCGACTCTGCTTGTATTTATGTGTTGAAAAAATTTCTAAACAGTGTTTTGGGATCCTAAATGTTAAACGCTTTATGATTTTCAGTAAATGGAATTATTTTCAAAGTTTATGACCCTGTTTATGGTTTAATTACACGTTTGTCTTAAAACCTCGATTAGCGAGTTAAATGCATGTTTTAAACTCACTTAGTAATGACTCTAAGGAAGTAGGGCATTACATCTCACGTGTGCATGGCTTATGCACATGTGGGATATGTTTATACGAGTTCATGTGTGTTTTACATGGTAGTAAGACAAGTGTTTTGACTATTATTCTAGGCTCGTTGTGAAGTGTTCCCGCTCTTATTTTGCTTGGACCTGAGGTAAGGAAGTTAGATAGTATTTATGTTTGGATTGCTATAATGTTACTAATATTTTATGATGAGGTATATATTGTGTGACTGATGTTAAGACTAGATCAAAAAGGATGTCATAAAAGTTGACATTATGAATGTAAGGAAGTTAGCTAGATTTTTATTTTATTTCTGACTAGACACTAATTATGATAATATCTATGGAATTGTTTGTGTTTGCTTAACCTAGTGCTGCAACATTATTAAAGGCAGACGTGCCTAAGATTCTGGCCAAAAGGGTGCCAGGGAAATTCATTCCCAAAAGGGTGTCATGGAAGTAACCAAAAGGGAGTCACATGTGATCATTGGATAGTAGGGGAGCCATGATCTTATGTTGTATGATTATGATTATGTTGCTTATAATCTTACATTGTATGTTTATGCTCATGGTGCAAATAATCTTATGGTTATGATTTCGATCTATTGTTGTACGATTATACTTATGTCGCAAATAGTCCCATGTTTATGATTATGACTTATGTTGATAATGATTGCTATAAGAAAAGTATGTTAAGAATGTATGATATATGTCGCTTATGCTTGTATGTCTTGTTTGTACTTTCTTACTAGGCTTTTAGCTCACCCCCTTACTTTTCCTCCTTGTAGGTAGAAAATAGATAGACTTGTTTTGACACGCATGGTGAGCTGAGTCAGTTTTTCCATAAGTATATATGTATGCTGCGAGGAGCCATTGAACAAGAAAACGATCTGGAACGCCATAGTGCCTTGAAGTCTTTCATCATGTTAATTTATCAGTGGGATGTGCTTATTTATTTTTAAGACTGCATTAAATTCCCTTTTGTTTTGAACATTGGATTCAAACTCTGCATCTATTTTAAATAAAGACCTATTGTATTTTCAGTCAAATTATGTAATCTATGAAGTTATTATTAAAATTAGTATTTTAATAGAGATAGGCAATTAGGGGCATTATATGTGTTGATTATAATATTGGGTAAATAGCACTTGGGGTCCCCAAGCTTTATCACTTAGGTCCCCAACATTTATTTTGTAGCAATTATATTCTCAACCTTTACTTTTAGGCTCACATAGGTCCCAAATGTTATATTTTATTAAATAACTTCTAATTTATAAGGGTAAGATATGATTTTAACAAAAATATATATATAGCGCCTGTTTTCTCTCTCTTAAACTCTTCTTAATTAATTAATTATTACCAAATATATTATTTTGGTGATTGACTTAAATATTCTCTTGAAATATTAAGAAATAATAATAAAAAGATGTACATTTTTTAAATTTTAGAAGCATGAAATTTATTAAGGGTGCTTCTATCTATAACATCATTTTTTTCTCAATACACACATTTCTATTTAAACTCCTCATAAATAATATATAAGTGATATTAAAAATTTTAGAGGTATAATAGAAAACAATTTTTTTTAATATTTGATAAGAATATTTATGTCAATTTACCAAAATAATATATTTGATAATAATTAATTAATTAATTTGGTTAAAAAGAAAAAACAAATAGGTGCTATATTTTTTTAGTTAAAAATCTCATTTTTACCCTTATAAATTAGGTTTTATTTAATAAAATATAACATTGGGGACCTATGTGAGCCAAAATATGAAGATCGAGATCTAATTGCTACCAAAAAAAATTAAAAATTGAGGACCTAAGTAATACAAGTAGTAAAGTTTGGGACTCAAGTACTATTTACCCTATCATATTCTACTATGTAACTTTAACAAGTAAGAAACGAAGTAGCTTATATTTTATTGGTGTTGGTAGCACAAATTATAATTTCATATTATTATATTTTCTTTAAAAAAATAGTAAGAAATAGTCAAACTCATTTATATTAGGGAAATTTCAATTTGTATGCTTAATAAATGCTATAATTTAAAAAAAAAATGATAGGTATATTAGAGATTTCAAAATAATGCTACTTTTTGGCACTTTACCCAAAATACATTTACTATTTCCTCACTCACTTTCACTTCTCATTTCTCTCTTCTCTCTTCTCTCCTCCCTCTCTCTCTCTCTCTTATTTCACTCTCTCTCACCTCACAGCACCACCAACAACACCACCACACTAAATATTGTATTTCGAACGGATCTGGGCGTGATTTTTGGGTTTTTTTTTGCGATTTTTTTCAGATCTAAAACTCTGAAATCTGCAAAAAATCGACCTTGCTTGATATTGGTTCGATGGTGCTCGATGCCAACTCGATGGGACCTTCAAAATCATGATTTGTCATGAAAAAATGAATTTGCTCGATGGTGGTTCGATGGTAGCTCAATGCAATTCTTGCAAGAGACATAATTTTTCACTCGGGTATCCGTTTGGAATATTTTTTTATTTTGGGTATTTTTTCAAGATCTACACGTTTGACATGTTCATATGCACATTTGTGAAGTGTAACACTTGTAAAAAATACAAAAGTGTAAACATACCTCATGTTTAAGACATCTTTTGGTATATTTTTAAGTTTTAAACTTCCCAAATGTGCATATGAGCATGTCAAACGTGTAAATCTTGAAAAAATACCCAAAATAAAAAAAAATCACCCCAAACAGTCACCCGAGTGAAACATTATGTCTCTTGCAAGAATCGCATCGAGCACCATTGAGCCATAATCGAACCACCATCGAGCAAAGTCATTTTTTCATGAACAATCTCGATTTTGAAGGCTCCATCGAGCTGACATCGAGCACTATCGAGCAACCATTCGCTGGGGCCTTCAAGATCGAGATTTTCATGAAAAAATGACTTTGCTCGATAGTGGTTCTATTATGGCTCAATGGTGCTCGATGATGCTCGATGGTGCTCAATGCGATTCTTACAAAAGACATAATTTTTCACTCGGGTGTCCATTTGGGGTGATTTTTTTTTATTTTGGGTATTTTTTAAAGATCTACACGTTTGACATGGTTATATGCACATTTGGGAAGTTTAAAACTTGAAAATATACCAAAAGATGTCTTGACACATGAGATATGTTTGCACTTTTGTATTTTTTACAAGTGTTACACTTCACAAATGTGCATATGAACATGTCAAACGTGTAGATCTTGAAAAAATACCCAAAATAAAAAAAAATCACCCCAAACAGACACCCGAGTGAAAAATTATGTCTCTTGCAAGAATCGTATCGATCACCATCAAGCCACTATCAAGCCACCATCGAGCAAAGTTATTTTTTCATGAAAATCATGATTTTGAAGGTCCCATCGAGCACCATCGAACCACCATCGAGCAATGTCGATTTTCTGCATATTTCAGAGTTTCAAATATGAAAAAAATCACAAAAAAAATCCAAAAATCATGCTCAGATCTGTTCGAAATACAATATTTAGTGTGGTGGTGGTGTTGGTGGTGTTGTGAGGAGAGAGAGAGTGAAATAAGAGAGAGAGAGAGAGAGAGAGAGAGAGAGGGAAGAGAGAAATGAAAAGTGAAAAGTGAGAAAGAAATGGTAATAGTATTTTGGATAAAGTGCCAAAAAGTAGCATTATTTTGAAATCTTTAATATGCCTTTAAATTATAACATTTATCAAGCATACAAACTGAAATTTCTCTTATGTCATTATTCGGGATAATAACACTTTATTACACTCTTTTCATTTCAATAATAGCCGACACCCTTTTTCTTTAATAAATACCGAAATACTATCTTGTACTTTACAAATTAGTGAAAAAAAATATGTTTAAAATATTATAATCAATTTAATTTTAATTATCCCTATTTTAATTATATAAATATATGATATATTGAAGAAAAAAATTAATATTAATTTTCTAGAAATTAAAATCTAAATTTAAGAATAATAATATTTACATACTTTTAGTTAATTAAAAAACCTAAATTTTAAAATAATTATTATTTCATTAATTCAAAACCCATAAATAAAAAATAAAAAATTTATTAATGTCTTAAGTTTTAGAATTTTAATTAACTAAAATTATTTAAAATACTTGTTATTTGTAAACTTAGATGTTAAATTTTAGAAAATTATTAGAATTTGATTTTATTATATATTAGATATTTAATAATATTAAAATTAATTTTGATTAAAATTATGTTCAACCATAATTTTTTGTATTGATTTATTAAATACAAGATATAATTTTTGTATTTATTAAATGAGAATAGTGTAAGTTGGTAGAAAGTGGTATAATCACTTTTTTTTCGATGTGACTAGGTAACTACAATACTTTTTGCGGTACTGTACACATTATCTAGTTTCACAAATGTAGAAAATAAGTTATAACTATTATTTTTATATCACGGTGTTAAAGTGAATTTCTAAAATATTTTCTGGAAATTCTAAATAATTCATTGTGTCGAAAACAAGACTCAAACAGATTGTTAAGCATGACTGGAATTCTATAACTATATTTTTGGTACAATAAATTATTTATAATATTTTGAAAAAATTTCAAAAGGTTTGCTAAAACTACAATGAACACCATCTTGCACACGTGTGTAAAACGGGATAACATGGTACATACCTAAAAAAAAATATTTTATTAACTATGGGCATGTTCGGTAACTATTAAAAAAATTGTTTTTTATTTTTTTTTAATAAACATCTGAAAAAATAGTACGAAAACACGTTCGGTAATTCATTTTTGTTTTTTATTTTTTAAAAATAAAATCAAAATTAATAAAATTTTGAAAACATAATTTTGATGCTTTTAAAATTTTAAGAAACATGTTTTCATTTCTCTCACCTTCCTCATGCTTCTGAGTCTCAACAATAGCGATTTTTTCTTCAGACTTTCAAGGTTTATTCTCCACTCTTATTTCTTCATGAATGATTTTCATCTCATTCGTTCACGCATCTATGATCTATTTTTCAATCTCTCTCTCCCTCTCCCATCTGATTTATTTCTCTCTCATCTGGTATGTATGGGTATTTATGATTTTGAAGGCCATTAAAATTATTTTTGTATTTCTTTGATTTATGCTAGTAATGTTTATTTTTTATGGGTAATTAGTCTATTCTTTGATTTTTTTGATTGTTGATGATATCTTTTGTTGATCTTTTGATAGATCCATATGAGAATTTGAATTGCTTTGATGGGTTGTGCTCAATCACTGCTTGTTTTATAGTTGGTTCTTTTATAAATGTAGGCACGCTACCATGTCGTGTTATTTGTCCATTCCTCTTTCATTGTTTTTGACGATTTTAGTTTCTCAATTATGATGATAACTCCAAATTTTCTAATCTATCCGATAACTCAAGGCCTCTCGGATTCTACTCCTCTCTTGATGGATTAGTGCCAAATAGGGGGAGAAAGTGAGCTTTCTTAGTACTCCTAACAAAATAAATTACCTATCTATTGGTTTGCTAAAAGTGAATCTAGCTTGATCATATGTTGGAATGAAGGGCTATTGACTTATATTCTGATAACAGAAAATTATAGGGAAGAGTTTTTTACAAATACCAATGTTACCAGCCAGGGTATCTATTGCATTTTCAAGCTCTCTTTTTCCCTTATTTTTTTATATGAAACAATGTTGTGAATTGTCCGAACATTTATTATTAAATTTAGCTTCATTCAGCCTCCACTTATGGGAGGTATGATGGCCAACTCATCTTTGTCTTTAACAATGTTGATCTTTTGATAGATCCATATTACATGTTGCATTAGTTGCCATCACATTCGACATAGCATTAGGTTATGTTGCTGTAAATATGAAGTGCTTACTCTCTTATTACATGTGCTTTGTGTAGGAGAATTGATGATCTAAACTTGGAAATTTCAATTTCAGATCAAAGACCTCTTTGGCCCTGATCCCTTTGCTTTACTCAAGGTATACTCTCTTCCAATCCAATCCAATCCAATCATATAAATATATTACATATTTCTTTCATTATGGTTGTTCCTCCATTGTAGATCTACGATAAAGTTTTGCTGCCACTCTTTGAATCTGATTCCATTTACATTTGTGGATTTCTGCATTGTGGTTTTACTGGCTGTTTGGCAACTAGGTTTTTATTTGTTTTGCTTTTTCTTATGTTGGTGGAGCTTTTATGATATGATTCTCTGCCACTGCCATTGCAAAAAAGCATCTTTTTTTCAAGACTTTCTAGCTTCATTTATTCTTTCTCAAGATGTGATGTAATGTCCCTTTTACGTATATGATTACCTCCATCATTCATTGAAGACATCTTGAAACTGAAACGACATAATCATGACACGAGTGAGTAACACAATCGATGAAGCAGGTGCTTATAAAAGTAATAACCAAGGTTGACCACTGAAAAGTACATATATATATTCATTTAAGATAAGAAAGTAAACTGAGTATAAATGCAGACACATAGGCTTGTGTTTGTAGCAGAAGATATCTTTCTTCTGCACAATACCAACCTTATTAATGGTGGGCCACGTAGAATTTTTGCCAATCATTTCGTCATTTTTTGCTATCATGCATTTATGTTTACACCATTTTGTTGGTTTAACGATTAAATAGCTTCAAACCAAGTCATGAGCCATACTCTTATGATGTCTAGACCATGTGCTCTTAATAGCTAAAATCTCTTTTTTAACTTAAGACATATAAAAGGGAAAAAGAAAGAGAGAACACCTTTCTTGTGTAGACTAATACTCTTTTAGAACTATGGGAAGCTCCCTATAAATGCAAACCAACATTAATTTTCTTATTATTGCCTCAATTTCCCCTCCCCCACCCCCACCCCTTCCATGATCAGTTTCTTGATTCTATATGAAAATTGTAGAAATAGGTGTTCCTTGCAGCCCAAAACTGGTATTGATGTTCAGATAGCACTTGTGCTATTTGTTTTGAACTAAAGGGAGCTCCTAATTCTTCTATTTTCCCTTTCCACTCTAGTTTTCAAGCTTCAATATTTGTTCATGGTCATCTCATTGCTAGTGGGTTAGTTCTCTTTTACTCATATTTTTGTTACTAAAATGTAATGAACAAGCACCTCATTTACTTTTTTTTTTTTTTACAAACCCATTTCATATCTAACATTTTAGTTCTAAATCTCTTTGTGTGAGTGGTTTGTTTATCTTTCTTTCTTGTTGGTTGGTCCAAATATTTGATCATCTAATAGTGTGTAATAATACACTGGACTCCAATTATTAGAAGTGCAATATTTTTTTTTTGGAGAGATTAAGTGCAATATTTAAGTCTTCTGTAAAATCTAAATAAATCATTTGCTGTTATATAAAGCAAAGGATCAAAAACATGTTCCTTTCTGAAAAATCAATGACATATATAATTTAATAGTTGCTTTAATTCTTTTCTCCTTATTACATGGGAAGAGTCATGGGACTCCATTTCTTTTAAATTTTTTACTAAGATCCACCTTTCCCACAAAATAATAAATAAAAACCATAAAAATCTTTATAACACGCTGATAAATACAACAGCTCACCAATGGATTAGATAAGCCCACTTGTATTGTCAAACCTTTTTTTTTTTTTTTTGGCAATGTATTGAATCAAATGAGTTCTTTTAAATTTATTTATGTTGACTTTTCTTTGTAATGTCTTATATTTGTGTTAAAATATATGTTTCCACCAGTAATTTAGTTCAACTCTGCATTTATTTTTAGTCCATACAGTATTTTGTGATGGAATGAATAGAACATTCCAGAGCTTATTAGAACCCAACTTTGCTTAAACCCTGTTACCTTGAATGACAATCTCTCCATAATTTTTTCACAATAAGGTAATGCTTCCTTGAGTTGTCCAATATTCCTTTGAGTTTTGCATTATTGTTTATTTATATTTTAATGTGATGAGATTAGCTAATACTTAGATGTTTCTCTCTAAAGAGCTTTAACTAGCAGTGACTAGAGTCGATCTAGCTGTATTTTATGCAAGGAACCATTACAGCTCAGGCATGTCATTTCTAAGAAATTTTCATCATCTAACCAAACTATATATTATGTCTTTCAATCACTTGCCCACCACCCAACTAAACAGCAATACAACCAAAAAAAAAAACAAGTTTCACTGAATCCACTACACACTCCAGTCACTCCACAGCCTCCCATAATATGTTGACACATATAGAATAACCTTACATTTGTTATTTAATATGTTTAGGAATGTTTAGTCATTCAAATAATGTACTTGGTGGTTTGGTAACTTAATATTATTGTAACAGATTCTGTTAGTGTTAATAAAGGATTAACTTAATATTATTCAAATTCTGATCTTAATAATGTTTAGGAATGTTTAGTCATTCAAATAATATTATTGTAACAGATTCTGTTAATGTTAATAAAGGATTAACTTAATATTATTTAAATTCTGATCTTAATAATGTTTAGGAATGTTTAGTCATTCAAATAATATTATTGTAACAAATTCTGTTAGTGTTAATAAAGGATTAACTTAATATTATTCAAATTCTGATCTTAATAATGTTTAAGAATGTTTAGTCATTCAAATAATGTTCTTGAAATGGTTGTTTCTTTAGGAATAGAATTATATTTGCATTTAGAATTCTTATTGAATCTTTAGGTCTTACCTAGATGGCAGGTGTTGATAATGAAATTCTTATTATTGAGAATAATGATGAGGCTTCTGTTTGGACTCAAAAGCATGAAGAAATTTTCCTTGAACTTATGGAAGAAGAATTCTTAAAGGGAAATAAGAATACCACAACCTTTACCAAGCAATCATGGAAATATATAAAGGAAGAGCTTTGTGGACGAGTGAAAAGAAATTATAGTGATATGCAACTAAGGAACAAATACAATCAATTAAAGCAAAAGCATAAGGATTTTAAGTCTTTACTGAAAGAGACTGGTATGGGATACAATGCAATGACTGGAGAAGTTAGTGCGACAGATGAAGTTTGGGATAAACTTATTAAAGTAAAAATTATTTAAAATGGATTTTATGCTTGTTTTATTTTGATAGGTATTAGTATATTTTATCAATATAATTTCATTTCATGTAGGTTAACAAGTCTGCTAAAAGATTTAGAAAGAAAGGTTGTAAGTTTTATGAGAAATTATGCACTATCTTTGGTGATACTACTGCAGCTGGTTCCAATTAGGGGTGCACATCGGGCGGGTTTGTCGGGTTCGGGTTGGTCGGGTTCGAGTTAGTCGGGTTTCGGGTGGAAGAAATTAATACCCAACCCGCCTGAATTTCTCTCGGATTTCTTCGGGTTCGGATCGGGTCGGGTGGGAAAGTGTCGGGTTCGGGTGTGGAAAAAGTGTAACCGAACCCACCCAAAAGGGATGTCGGGTTGGTCGGGTTCGGGTTTTACACTCTTTTTTTCTTTTCTTTTTTTAAAAAGTTAGGTTTATTTATTTTTTTCAAACTTTTAATTGATCAACATTTTACCATTAATTAAAGAAAGAATAAAAAAACTTACTAAATACATACTAATTAGCAAAAACTTATAGCACAAATTAATAATAATACTGCTAAAAGTTAAAGCTAAATTTTTTTTTTAAAAAATGAACACTATTCGGGTGGGTTCAGGTTACACCCGAACCCGAGACTTCTTGATTTGGCCACCCGAACCCAATTAAGCATCGGGTTGAACCCAACCCGACCCCACTACATGGGTTTTAGCACATTTTCGGGTATCTCGGGTGCAGGTCGGGCGGGTCTTGCGGGTGGTCGGGTTTTCGAGTCCAAATGTGCACCCCTAGTTCCAATGCTCATCCTTCAACTAGAAGTCCTTCTAATGATGGAGATAATAATGATGATGATGCAACGTCGATAAGTCCTTCTACTAGGAATGAAGAAAGTGGTTTTGATGAGGATGGTAGCAAAAGAAGAGGTAAATCAACAGCCACTTCGAACTCTCGATCAGTAAAAAGAGCAAAGTTCTCATCAGCTTTGGCAAATGCACTGGCAACATATAATGAAACTACAAAGCGAAAGATAGAATTGATAGAGATATCAATGGCAACATTTGCATCACATTACTTATTGGATGAGAGTGTTGAAGCTCTTAATCAAATTGATGGAATTAGTGGAAAAGTATACGCAAAAGTTATTGAGAAGTTTGAGAACGAGGTGTCCAGAGCATTGTTTCTAAAGATGCCAGAGTATAGAAGAATAGATTGGTTGCTGAATTTGAAGTGAAAAAGTTTAGACTTTGTTTAGCTATGAACAAGATGACTTTATTTTGTTATTAACTTTAGTTTTGTTTAGCTATTGACTGGATGACTTTGTTAAGCTATTGACTGGATGACTTTATTAGCTATTGACTATATGACTTTGTTTAACTATTGACTGGATGACTTTGTTTAGCTATTGACTGGATGACTTATTAGCTATTGACTGAATGACTTGTTTTGCCTATTTTGTTTTATGGTTTGACTTTGACTTTGAGTGTTTATATATTTTTATATATTGAATGTAAAATTTAAAAGTTTTTTCTACTATCAGGATAAAATGTCTTTAAGCGTTGCTCGGTTCAACAAGGATAATTTACTGGACGATTCAGATGATGAGTTTGGAGAGATTTTTCTATATTTTTCTTGCGAGGAATATAATCAATTATATGTATCTTTGCAACCTTGTAGAAATTCAGCTCTTTCAGGCCATGAATACGTTATGGAAGTGTTGCACGGGCATTGGAGTATGTGTTATGATTTGTTCAGAATGAACAAAGATGTCTTCAAACTATTTTGTGGTGTTCTAAAAGAAAAAAATTTATTGAAGAACTCACGATATCTGTCTGTTGAAGAACAAGTGGCTATGTTCTTATTTGTGATTGGCCATAATGAACGACATCGTGTGGTTGCTGAACGATTTCAGCACTCCATCTCAACCACATCTCATTATTTTAGGAAGGTTTTGAAGGCAATATGTCGTCTATCCAAAGAACTAATTACTCCACTTTCATTTGATGTAACTCCTCCACAAATTCGATTCGATCCAAGATACTATCCATTTTTAAGGTACAAAAACTTGAATTATTATTTTTTCCTTTCTTTCAATATTCAATAAAAAAAATTCTAGTAATTTATTTTGTATTTTAGAATTGTGTTGGAGCTATATATGGGACTCATATTTCTGCGCATGTTCCAATTGATGAACAAATACCATATCGATATCGAAAAGTGGATACAACTCAGAACGTTATGTGTGTATGTTCATTTGACATGAAGTTCACATACGTTGTCCCTGGATGGGAAGGATCGGCTAATGATGCACGGATTCTTCTAGAATGTGCCACAAACCCAGATTATGGATTTCCAATGCTGCCCCAAGGTAAGTATTTATCAAACTTATTATGTTGATTGACATTATTTTATATAAATATCTACAAGTAAAAACTAACATGAATTATCGTTGGATTAGGACAATATTATCTTGTTGATTCTGGCTATACAAACATGCCTAATTTTCTTTCGCCATACCGAGGGGAAAGGTATCATTTGGGCCAGTACATAGATCTTAATCCCATAAGAAAAAAAGAGCTTTTCAATTATCGACACTCTTCCTTGAGAAATGTCATTGAGTGGTGTTTCAGCGTGTTGAAGGCCCGTTTTCCAATCCTAAAGCAAATGCCTTCATATGATCTAAGAATACAAAAGTACATTGTCATTGCTTGCTGTGGGATTCATAATTTTATAAGGACAAATGCAGAAGCAGATGTATATTTTGATGGAGGTGAAGGAAATTTAGAAGTACAGGCCACTACTTTACAAAGCACGAATGGAACTTTGACTGATAGTGTAGAGTTCAGTATTTCTAGAACTCATATACGTGAAATGGCTCATGTTCGTGATGAAATTGTTGACCATATATGGAGATTTAGTCGACGATAGTGAGATTGAGTAAATACATTAGTTGATTGTTATGACTCGTTTAATACTTTACTTTAAGTTTGGACAATTATCATGTACGCCCTGATTTTCCCACGGGCTGATTAGCAGGCCGAGCTTCGGACTAATCATGGTTAGTCCATAAACATCCCCCAGACCGGAGCTCCTGTCTTGAGATCGTACCCCCCTTAGCTCGAGGAATCCTCAAAGACTCGCTAGGACTGGAGCATGGAATCGGATGGCCGAAGGTCGGGACAAATGTGCAGCTCGTGGTACGAGCTAGATATGGAGGCTATGACCCCTTGTAAAGTCAACACACGCAAGATAAACGTGCATATATCTGACATCACGTGTCCGATATCTCCCTGACTTCTCGGACACGCAGCAGGAACGTGCGTGTTCAGACACCCACGGCTAGATTGGGCTGTGCGGCCCATTGTCTCCTTACCTATCGATTTGACCACACTTATGTGTCAGGTTTAGGAATTAATCATGAATGTCACAGAGTTGATAGGACAAATAAGAAGGTCACGGGATGACCTCCTTACCAACTTCCAGGTGCCTTCTCCTATAAATATGGAGACCCTGGGAGTTGATAAGGGTTGAAAAAATAATCCCTTATAAGAAATACTTTGTAACCAAATACTGAGTATAGATCAATAATATTGACTAGTGTAGTAGAATGATTTTAACCTTTGAACCACTTAAAAACCGTGTCTTGAGTCACCCCGTTTGTCCCCTAAGATCATACATCTATTTCGGTTCACGTTTAGCACTAATCCTTTTCTCTCATTCTCTTAATTACCTGTTGGCGAAGAACCGCGTCATTCTCTTAATTCGACCTGCCCAAGAAGATCGTCTCCGATAACGGCACTCAGTTCGACAGCGACCTGCTCACCGAGTTTTGTGAAAGGCACGGAATTTTGAAAAGCTTCTCTTCTGTGGCCTATCCTAAGGCGAACGGCCAGGTCGAGGCTGTCAACAAGACTCTAAAGGCGAGCCTCAAGAAAAGATTAGATGAAGCGAAGGGAGTCTGGCCGGAACAACTCCCCCAGCCTATGGGCATACCGGACCTCGCATCGGACTCCTACGGGTCATACTCCTTTCTCCCTAACCTTCGGGAGTGAAGCAGTCCTCCCCGTGGAGGTTAAGGTTCTGTCACATAGAGTCCAGTCCTACAACCAAGGTCGGAACCATGAGCTCCTATGCCATTCCCTAGACCTAGTTGATGAAAGGCGAGAGGATTCGCAACTCCAGCTCGCCCAGTATCAGCAGAAGATCACTCGCTACTTTAACACCAAAGTCAGAAAACGCGCCTTTAGCGTTGGCGACTTGGTCCTAAGGAGAGTCTTCCTGGCCGGGAAAGATCCCAAAGATGGAGTCTTGGGACCAAACTGGGAAGGACCCTACCAAGTCATCGAAGTCATCAGGGCGGGAACTTATAAATTAGCTCGACTTGACGGAGGGGCCGTCCCACGGACTTGGAACGCCATCCACTTAAAGAAATATTATCAATAATCCACTTGCAAGGCCTGGAAAGCCACTATCTATGTATTAATAAAAATCAGCTTTTTACGCATATTTGCAAGTGTAATCTTAAAGTAACCACGAAAGACCCTTTCCCAGTTACTTGGGGGGCATATGGTACCTGGATATAACCAGGTCTCCTTAACGACTTAGACGTTGATCCTTATCTATGGATCGTTGCTCTTCTTAAAGGGCTCGAGATATGGATAAGGGTTAACACTAACTAAGTCTTATCCTGGTTTTAACCGGGTCATAAAACTTAGAAGTTGATTTAAATCTATTTCTCGTTGTTCTTCTTAAAGAGCTGGAGATATGGATAAAAGTTAACACGAACTAAGTTTTCTAAATAAGCTCCTGGTTTTAACCGGGTCATAAAACTTAGAAGTTGATTTAAATCTATTTCTCGTTGTTCTTCTTAAAGAGCTGGAGATATGGATAAAAGTTAACACGAACTAAGTTTTCTAAATAAGCTCCTGGTTTTAACCGGGTCATAAAACTTAGAAGTTGATTTAAATCTATTTCTCGTTGTTCTTCTTAAAGAGCTGGAGATATGGATAAAAGTTAACACGAACTAAGTTTTCTAAATAAGCTCCTGGTTTTAACCGGGTCATAAAACTTGGAGGTTGATGTAAGTCTATTTATCGTTGTTCTTTTTAAAGAGCTCGAAATATAGATAACGGTTAACACGGACTAAGTTTATCAAAAAGATATGTATATTGTAGCCAAAAGCATAAAAAAAAAAACGTAAGTTAAAGGCGCCAAGGAAAATTGTCTCGAGGTGAAAACACCTCATGCAAAGGTTACATACAAAATTTTTTTTTAAAAAAAATAATATTCAAAGGCAAAAAGAGAAAAAGCGCCCTAGGCTCCGTCAGTTGGCCCTTTGGAGGTCGCTGTTTCACCCTGCTCCGCCACGCCAGAGGCTTCCCCAGTTTCCGAAGGCGGCGCCTCTTTCTCAAGGCGAGCTTGAAACTTCACCAGCAAGCTCGCCCAAAGGCTCGGTGACATGAAGGAGAAGTCAGCCTCCGGATTGAAAGCCCAGCAATGATAGAACAGATCCTGTAGGGACTGCTCCGATATGGCCCGTTCGGCCTCCAGGGCGACCTGGAGCTCAGTCTTCGCAGCCTCGAGGTCTTTCCGCGAGGTGGCAAGGGAGGTCTCGAGCTCTTGGACCTTCAAGCGAGCCTTCTCCAACTCGGCCTTCGAGGTCGTCAAGGCATCTTTAGTCACCTTGGCCTCCTGAAGAATGGCCTGGTGCTCGGTCCTCATATCCTCGAGCTGAGTTTTGGCCCTGGCGATACTCCGGTGAAGAGCGATGACGCCCTGCGGGAAATGAGAGATAAATTGCCTTAGAGGAAAAATAGGGCAAAGTATAATGGCAAAAGCCTAAGACAAAGAAAAAAGGAGGGGGCAGCTTACCGTTAGAGTCATGCCCATTGAAGACTCCATTACATCAACCGGGCTCATTGTCTCAATAGCTCGGAGCTCCTTCTCGGTGAACTTATAGATATGGTCAATGGCGTAGTTCGCCGATTCGTACACCGTTCCCCGGAAGGCCTCGGGGATCTTCTCCAGGTTCTGAGGGTTGACTGGAATGCGCACATCGGAGGCCACCGCAGCCGGAGCCACGAGCTCCGTCCCTGCGTCCTGGGTGACGGTTGGAGTTCGCTGAGGTGGTGGAGGCATTTGGCCTGCTCCGGCAGCAAGAAGGATCGCTCCCGCGTCCTGGGCTGACGGGGTTTTCTCCTTCTCCTTTGCTGGGGACTTGGTGGAGGTCCCAGCAGTGCTCCTGGACCCCCGGAGCCTCTTCAGTCTTGGCCTGGCTGGGGTTTCCCACGAAGACTGTGCCTCGCAAGCTCCCCTCAGGTTGAGACATCTCTTCTGTCAAACAGAAAACATGGTTATTACAAGTTAACAATCATACAGAGATAAAGACAAAAGGTTAAAGCTAAAAAATATACGAATACTAAGGGAGCCCTACCCCCCAAGCTGGAAGAACCTAAGACGATTATTTCCCGAACTGGCGCAGGTTCTGGCTCCGGGTCCGATTCAGGGCTAGATTCTCCTACGTACTGCCTAAGCCCCGGAGCATAGATACCCCTCTAGAGTGATGACCAGGTGCGTAGGTTTGTCCCATACTCCTGGAAAAGGATCGACCTAAAGGATAAGGTGTTATCTACTACTACGGTACACCTAGGCCGGCTCTCCTTGTGGTCCAGCACGAGCCGGTCGACACAATGGAGCAGGAGCGTGTTCAGGTCCGGATTGCTCCTGTGACGATGGACGAGCTGCCTAGGATTGAACCTAGCCAGCCGGGGGTCTACAGCGGCCCTATCTAGACTCCTAAACAAATAAGGGTTACCTTGGCCAGAAGGACCCGCGGCTGCTCCGAATTGGATCCTCTCCTCGCCCGTCCTCTGGGCGACCTCCAAAGTCCTCTTCCTGCTCCTCACGAGCGGAACTTTGTCGCCCTCGTCCTCCTCATCTTCATCTTCCGCGACCTCCTCCACGTTGATAGGTCTGGTGTCCCAAGCTGGAGGCGGCCCCCGGGGCCTCTTTAGGTTCAGGGTTTGATTCGGAAAAATCAATTTGCAAGCCACCATCGTCTCGTCCGTCACGAGCACACGATAATCCTTCTCACTGGGGGGCAAGCCCGCCAGTGTTTCATACTGTGCCCCGAGGGTCACAGATTTCTCTGTCCTCGCGAAGATGGCTGCGTAATGAGTTTAAGTCAGAAAGGGGTGCAGGAGGAGCTAAAGTGATATTTATACACACGAGCTAGGGTCAGAGAGCACTTATGAGGACGATTGAAGTAGTGGTGCTCGTAGTTCCGGAACCCAGTTGACATGAAGAACTGGTCCTTGAAATCATTGGGGTGGCTGGGCAGCTCGATGACCGCCGTCGTGTTGGGAAAACAGGTTAAATAGTAAAACTCGTCGCCTCGCCCCCACTGGTCCGGGCTGGCTTTGAGGCAAAAGAAATATAAAATATCCGCAGGAGTGGGGACCTCCCACTCTTGCTTCTGGAACAAGTACCTCAACCCTGCCAGCAGACGGTAGGAGTTGGGGGGGAGCTGAAATGGGGCCAACCCCACGTAGTTTAGGAAATCAGCAAAGTACTGATCCAGGGGAAGGAAGGCCCCTGCCTTAAAGTGTTCACCGCTCCAGGCCGCAAACGATTCGTCGAGCGGCGCGCAGCTCCGCTCGCCATCCAAGGCAGGTCGGGCAATAACGGAGGCTTTCCCTAGCGCGATGTTGTGAGTGAGGAAGAGTTTGTTAATCTTCGTCTGATCGGTTATCTTTGAGATGATTCTCTCCGCCTCAAAGAATGCGTCGGGGGCCACCTCGACCTCCTTCTCCACTGCCAGTCCGAAACGGGGGATCGGGGAGCTAGGCATCACCGCCTTTCCTTTCTCCTACTGGGAGGCCGAGCTTCCAACATTCTTCTGGGGGAGATTCTTTTTTGGAGCCATCTGGTCCTAGCGAACAAAAGAAAACACTTTAGAAAAGGCGACCCAAGCAGGAGGAAGAAGCAATTATTACTTGCACGAGCTGAGGTAAGCCCAGCTCGTGGAGAGTGGAGCCACGCGGTTCAGTGAACACGCGCTCATACTCCCAACAGATCCCCGATTACTCGGAATTCGTGTGTCAGGAGGTTCAGAATAGAATTTGCCTTGGGGGGAAAATTTCAGTAGGCAGAAAATTGCAAAACCGCTTGTGAGGTGTGTTCCCTAAGCTACCCGGTTTTGCACCCAAAAATTCCCAAAACTCCTACCCATAAATTTTCCCAGGAAAGGCATCCTGAAACCCATATTCTAAAGCGATTTCCTACAACAAATATACCCTGACCTAAAAAGGCTGTCACCCTCCATATCCACAAAACCCAGAAAACCCTTGCATGCGGCTACAGTAAATTTTTTTACCTAAGCTACAGTAGCATGTTTTCGAAGCGCACAGGGTCAGGAAACTTACAGTGTATGGCTGGGAGGTAGACGAGACTATTGCGTTGGTAGGAGCTTCGTCGGTGTAGTAGCTTCCAAAGCTTCGGAGAGATCCGTACGCCTAAGCTTCTTGAACGATGAAAATGGCAACAACAGAGTCGAGGGTTTCGTTCTTCGGAAATATGGAGAGGAAAGAGGAAAAGAGGTTTGGAAAATTTCGAATGGAAGGGTGGCCCATGCGTAGGGTGGCCACCCCCTTTTTATATGCGTGAAGGATCACGTGTAGAAGGCTCTTGGATGACCCTGATGAGGGATCCGAGGCCCTCCACTCGAAATACGAAACGACGGCTGAGCATAGGCTAGGCCATTAAATGCGGTTCTCGTAAGACGTACCGTCACCACCCACAGTGTTCCACATATCAGGCGCCTGCATAAAGAGTGGAATGCGAAGAGTTTGTAGGGAAGTCTAAAAGCCCCTACTGTGGTCCCATATGCGATGTCATATACCACGAGCAGGAGCTTGGGGGGCAGATGTACGCCCTGATTTTCCCACAGGCTGATTAGCAGGCCGAGCTTCGGACTAATCATGGTTAGTCCATAAACATCCCCCAGACCGGAGCTCCTGTCTTGAGATCGTACCCCCCTTAGCTCGAGGAATCCTCAAAGACTCGCCAGGACTGGAGCAAGGAATCGGAAGGCCGAAGGTCGGGACAAATGCGCAGCTCGTGGTACGAGCTAGATATGGAGGCTATGACCCCTTGTAAAGTCAACACACGCAAGATAAACGTGCATATATCTGACATCACGTGTCCGATATCTCCCTGACTTCTCGGACACGCAGAAGGAACGTGCGTGTTCAAACACCCACGGCTGGATTGGGCTGTGCGGCCCATTATCTCCTTACCTATCGATTTGACCACACTTATGTGTCAGGTTTAGGAATTAATCATGAATGTCACAGAGTTGATAGGACAAATAAGAAGGTCACGGGATGACCTCCTTACCAACTTCCAAGTGCCTTCTCCTATAAATATGGAGACCCTGGGAGTTGATAAGGGTTGAAAAAATAATCCCTTATAAGAAATACTTTGTAACCAAATACTGAGTATAGATCAATAATATTGACTAGTGGAGTAGAATGATTTTAACCTTTGAACCACTTAAAAACCGTGTCTTGAGTCACCCCGTTCGTCCCCTAAGATCATACATCTATTTCGGTTCCCGTTTAGCACTAATCATTTTCTCTCATTCTCTTAATTACATGTTGGCGAAGAACCGCGTCAACATATCAATTTATACGTTTTTATTTTACTATGTAGACTTTATTGATTTTGTATTATCTCATTGATAGATATTAAGTTTTGAAATTTGAGATTATTTGGATATTATTAATATGATCTTTTTTTTCTATAATTTTCTTATTTTTTATTTAAAAATAATAAATAGTGGTCACAAAAAATATTTTTATTTTTTAGTTTAGAAAATGAAAATAAAAAATAAAATTTCAAAAAAATGTCTACCAAACATGTTATTTATTTTTTAAACAAAAAATAAAAATAAAAGTTACCAAACACATTTTTATTTTTAAAAAAAAAACAAAAAACAAAAATGGTTACCAAGTGCATTTTTATTTTATAAAAATAAAAAAACATAAAACAAAAATATATTTTTATTTTTGAGTTTAAAATTTTTTTAAATTTTTTTTACCAAATGCAACCTATATAATTAATATTTTTTTTTAATTTATCAACCACTGAGTATTAAACATTTCAGAATTTGTTTATTATATAAATGAATAAATATGATTTTTGTCCCCCAATTATTATCACTACTTGTTGGAGTATATCTTATTATCACAAAGTTAATATGACAATTCAAATGAACTAAACTCTAGATAATCTCATAAACAATGAAAGAATTAACACAACTTGAGATAAGAGAATGAGATGACCTTTCTTGAGAGCAACCCTAATTACATAAAATCATAAAGTTATGATTTAATGTAATAAATCGATGGAGATAAACATGAGGCTTGGCATGATAAAATTGGTGTCCAAAAAACTCTATTCCTAACCTCCCATAAAAGATTGCTTTAAGCTACTACAATGGTGAAATGAATATTGAGATTAAGAAACATTGATCTTCAAACAAGTCAAACTTTCTTGAAGAATATCTTGGAGAAAACTAGTAATCTCAGTGAATTAGAGAGAGAGAGGGTTTGAGAGAGAAAGAGTGGTGAGTGATCAGTTCGCCAAAATCTCAAATGAACCCCTTAAATAGTGTAGGGACCGTCATTAGTGTTGACCAATGAGATTAGAACATTTTTAACTAAGTGTTAGAGTCAAAGATGTAACCGAACAAGTCTGTACAGACGACCCATGCGATGTGTCACCTATTTGGGCTGTTGTAAGACAGGTGATGCAATGCCTATTGCATTGACTTTTGACCCCGTATATTGGACCAAAACATCTCCAAATGCCACAAAACTTTTTGGGTACTCTTATATACTCAAAATAAACCCTTTAGATCCAAAAAGATAATTTTAAAATACCTACAACAAAAGTCAACCTGTTCATGTTGACTTTAATGAAATAGTTTATTTTTTTTCACCTCTTTGTGCATAATTTATTTTACTATATATTTAACCAATTCTAAGACTATAAAGTCGTGTCGCCTAATTTTTTTTTTTTTTAAAGTCTCCTAAATTATTACAACAATCAAATTTGGAACTATCTAAAATTTGAGGGGTATATTTTGATAATAGTAATAGTTTTGGGAATACAACTTTATAATTTAATAATAATTTTAGGAATACAAATTTATAACGATATTTCAGGGTGTAAGAAAGTTATGGGTCAATTACTAAGTATTTGGTAATGAAAATAGTTTTTGGGAGAATTTTTAAAAACTAAAAATTTGGAAGGCATTATAATTCTTCTGTGAAAAATATCCTATAAATTCTATATAAATCATGCATTTCAAATTAAAAAAAAATCCTTATAAACTAATAACCATTAGTATAAATAAAAAGACCGACGTACTGTGCCTTAAAATGAAGAGAATAATATTTGAGTGAGGAGTCAGAACCAGATCCGCAGCACTGCTTCGAAAAACCGAGAAGCTCCGATCACAGAAGAAAGCCGTCGATTACTCGAGAATAGGGAGATGGGGGAGGAGAAGAGACACCAGATGATGCAAAACTTGTTCGGAGATCAATCCGAAGAGGAAGAAGAGATCGATTCCGAGCACGAGTCCAATCCCCAACCCAATTACGTCTCTGTAGTTTTTTATCCCTTTTAAAGGCTTTTTTTTTGCTCGTCTTCTGGGAATCTTAAGCTAGCTTTTTCCACTACATAATTTAGGTCAAGAATTGAGTTCTTTGGTCTTTTTGTTAGCTATGGTTTGGTATGCATGCGTTGTTTTTATGGTCTGGGAATCTTTTTTCTGATAGGCTAGGGTTTTGTTAACGTCTAGGACTAGGTTCTCTTGTAAATGATTTTTTTTTTTTAAAAAAACTTTTTATTGGTAGGTGCTTGCTATGTAACATTTCAAGTCGATATATGTTTTAACTAGTGAGTGTATTAATTTGTTTTTTGCAAAATTGACCATATCCATCTTGCATTTTAACATATAGCGCTCTTATTACATGATTTTCTAGCTAAGTTTATAAACATATGAAGGACTAAGCTCTTTGAGTTATTTCTTCTTAGGTTTGCAATACAACTATACTCCTGGGTCTACTGTGTTTAAGTTTATTAAAGAGATTTTAGAAACTCGTCTGTTACTTGCTAATTTATGAAATTGGATTGGATATTTATTGATTACTATCTCACCTTCGGTTGTGTTGAATTTTTCATGAGCTTTATCCTACGACACATACATCATTGCTAAAGAAGATTTTGTTTGGTTATGTCATATAGGGAAGTCTGATTTTCACTACTAAAGAGATTTCATTCCCACTTTTTGGTGAGACATTGTGGTGAATGATGATAATCAAGTTTAAGAGGGGAGCATACTTATATTTTAATCAGTTTATTGTCTTTTCATTTTGCTCGCAGTGAATCAATGCTTTTGTTATTCGTGTACCCCCAATCATTATTGTTTCGGTGAATTATTGTGAAAAGATTATCTGAAACTACATGACTTAGTTTCTCTATTTAAACATATTAGTGATGATTCTCTCTCTCTACATTTTTTTTATACATTAAAGGATGAAGGAGAAGGAGGAATAGAGCCTGAAGGTGAAGGCGAAGTGGAGGGGCAAGGGGAGGTAGAAATAGAAAGTGAAGGAGAGTTGCGCGATGCAGAACCTGATCCTGGTGAAAGTGAGGGTGAAAGAGATCAAAGTTCCCAAGAGGTAGAGCCTGGTGTCCACAGGGAAGAAAGTGAAGGCAGATATAGTGATAGTGACGAGAAGGAGGAGTTAACAAGTCGGAGACGGAATGTGATTGAAAGTGGATCCGAGAGATCAGAAGAAAACCATTATCCTGACAATGAAGATGATGAGGTTGAGCAGGCTCAAAGTCCAGGGTAAAGCCTCCCCTCCTCCTCTCTCTTTCTCAGCTCTCATATGTAACCATTGTTTGAATTGTTTCTGCAACCACTATGGCAACTTTTATATTGAGGAAAATAAATGATTTAAGAATGCTATCTGCTTATTGTATTTAATTGATTAAAGCAGCCGCAACTGACTTCTTAACATTAGATTCCCTGAAGAGAAGGATCAGATTCACGTTGAGAACTCTGCTGCTGTCCGTAATGTATTTGGTGATTCTGATGATGAGGAAGTGGAAGAGTATGCTATTCAAAATGACATGGAGCATGATTCTAGAGTGAGTTTCCAAATCAGGAAACATTATTCTGTCAGAGTATGTAGGGTTATGATTCAAAATATGATATAAATGCTTTTTCTGCTTCAGAGATTGCCCATGGAAGATGAAGAAGAAGAAGGGAGCTATGAGAAAAGTCCTAGGCTAGAGGATGTAGTGCCAGATGAAGATGCTCGGTATGAATCTGAAGAGGAAAACATTGAGACAAAGATCAAGGAGAAACCAGTTGGTCCTCCGTTGGAGCTGGAGATTCCATTGCGTTTACCTCCTGCACATCCAGAAAAGGTTCCATGTTCTTTAATTTTGCATAATGAAATGATATCTCAGTTTATTGATACTCTTCAAGTCTTGTAACGCCAAATTTAGTGGATGCATTCTATTATTTTTTTGAGTCCTGCGTATACTTGAATGTGATATTCTTTCAATCTACTGCTTGATTTGTCATCAATAATATTCACAGGCTCACATGGTAACCTTTGCTCATTTTGATGATATTGAAAGTGACAAGCATAGCATAGATGAGCATTAACTGATAGTCTGATACTAGGACTTTGGAGTTTAATAAATATAGGAAGACTGCAAAATAACCTTTAGTTACCTTTCTATGTGACGATCTCGTTAAAAATTGCGTAATGGAGAAAAAGAAGGAAAGTTTAAGCCCTGCATCTGTGCTGTGGTGGGTTCATGAAGGATGTATCACCATCATGGACATTCTGATAAATGAACTTCTAAATAGTTTTATGTTTGCATGATAGTCCTTGATAACAAAATATGAATACATTGCATAGTTCTCTTGATCCAAAAATATGTTTTGTATAGATTCATTCATCTGTCCGGCTTTTGCTTGTTTAATTTTGACTGTATATCAATGAATGAAGTCGTTGTCTTTCTTTGTGATTCACAGCAATAAGTTTCTGTAGCTATATCATCTTTCTTTCTTTCTTTTCTTCCCCCTCAAAGAAAAAAGAAAATGAAGCATTCGGATATCATAATTGCTGTGTCTATACTCTTCTATTGCACTTCTGTTTCATAAATAATTTAATGCCTTGTTTTATCCAGATTTTTAAGCTAAAATGTTGTTCTATTGGGCTGTATAGATGAACATGATTAAAGTCTCTAATATCATGGGAATTGACCCAAAACCATTTGATCCTAAGACATATGTGGAGGAAGATACATTTGTCACAGATGAATCTGGATCAAAGAAACGGATACGTTTGGAGAACAATATTGTACGCTGGCGGTCTGTTAAACATCCTGATGGCACAGTATCGGTAAGTAACTTTGTTACTAGATTCTTTTTTTGGTATAGAAATTAAACTATGTGGAAGGGTTTGCATGGTTACTTCATTCTTTCACTTTTTATATTATTTTATTTTTTTGAATGAAAATAGTAGTACTGGGTGTTTTCTATAACTTTTTGGAAGTTCATGAACCTTAAAATCACTTTTTCTATTTTGTTTAACCAAGGAAGTCTTTTATTTATCATCCACAGGGGTCAGGTACACTGAATTAGGCTAAGCCATAAAGCTTTTGTGGTCATTCTATTGTTACTTCATTGCCCTTTTTCTTGTCAAGTTCAACCCTTTTAATACATAAGTTAAACAACAAAGCTCATGGAAAATAAAAATACAGCTTACCATCAAGCTGTGACTTGAATTAGGCAATTTCTGATTGGTCATATGTTGTTTGTTTGAGATAAATTTCTAAATCAGGACAACCTTTTTGTCTCTTTGAGTCTCCCTCTCTCTCTTTTCCCCCATTCAGTAGAAGAAACTTTAATAACATGTGTACTAAAAATGTTTATTAGTTTCCCTGTATGGCATTGACTCAATGTATGTGCATTACTTTTTAATTGCAGCGGGAAAGCAATGCGCGTTTTGTGAGATGGTCAGATGGCAGTTTGCAGTTATTACTTGGTAATGAAGTCCTAGACATAACTGTGCAAGATGCACAGCATGATCAAGCCCATCTATATGTTCGACACCAAAAGGTGACTTTCTGAATTTATTTACTTTTGGGGTTTTAAGAATTGGTATCTTGATTCATGAATATTACTAAGACAATTGCTACGTGGTTCAATTGTTTCTGTTTCCTGGTGCTTTTACTAGAGTCACTATACATGTATGATTATTTTGTTCAATATAACTGAAGAGGAAATTTTTTTCTTCCCCTAGTTTAAGGGTTATAATTATCTATTCTCTTGGACCAGCCATCACATCTATTTTAATCTTTTACCACCCACACAACTTTCTTCCCAAAATCCTGATTATTTAAGTTGTTTTGGAAGCCCCTTCTTAATATATATGCCCATTATAATTTCTGGGTCCTATATGAGATTTATCTTATTGTGGATAATTAAGTAGGGTTTATAATAAAAGTCTTCGCAGAAAAGACTATTTTATGTGTGAAACCAAATTCTGTTTCCACAAAACTGGTTTGCATGTAGAGTTTTTTTTTTTTAATCAGTATGCTGTCCACTTGCAGGGAATCCTTCAATCACAAGGAAGACTATTGAGAAAGATGAGGTTCATACCTTCATCCTTGACATCAAATTCTCATAGATTGCTAACTGCTCTTGTTGACTCAAGGCATAAAAAGGTTTACAAGGTTAAGAACTGTGTCACTGATATTGACCCTGAAAGGGAAAAGGAGGAGAAGGAAAAGGTAACTTTTGCTTTGTTATTGTGTTTGAAGGCTAACCCCTCTATTTTTTTTTAACTTGTCCTTGCAAACCCTACACTTTCTGGGAAGCAGAAAACTCTAGCATATTGCTTTAAATTAATCGTGGGGCCTACCTTTCAACCTAAACCTCATGGGTTTTTCTTTCTTTTCTTTTTTATTTATTTACTTTTTTTTTATTATACTGTTGTAGGCTGAAAGTCAAACTATTAGAGCTAATTTACTCCTTAGCCGGAAGAGGGAAAAGGTGAGCCGGAAATATACACCAAATGTTGATAGAAGGCGCCAGCTTTCACCTGGGTTCTTGGAAGATGCTCTTGATGAGGTATGGTGGGGTTTTTTCTTTACTGTTGTCCTTTTTGGCTTTACTTTCTATTGCTTTTATCTGAGGCTATAGAAGCTAGGCATCCTGTAACTATCTGCCATATTTGTTTAGGATGACGAAGCAGATTATTATGACTCTCGTCGTTCTCGCAACCGCTTTGAAGAAGATCTAGAAGTGGAGGCTCGAGCAGAGAAACGGATTTTGAATGCTAAGAAGGTCTTACTAATAAAGTACATTAGCTCTTTCATGAATGAGAATTTTATCACTACTCTTTACTGTTTGCTCTTGAAACTTTAGTCACAGGGAGCTAGAGACATCCCTCGCAAATCATCTGCACCACCTGCCAAATCTTCTCGTCATCCTGTGGATTTCTCTGACAGTGAGAGAGAGGAATCTGAATATGAAAGTGATGGGGAAGAAGATGAGAGGTCTCCACGTAAAAGGGTTGAGGAGCCAGAGCAGGAGTATGAAGAAGATGAAGAAGAGGAAGAAGACCACGGTGAAGCAGACAGGCATGAGTTGTCAGAGGAGGAAGCTGAGGTATGACCATTTTTTTCTTCTTCTTAAGATTCAACACATGTGGATTTCCACACTCAGCTTTGGTTTAGCATACTAGTGGTGGTGGTTCAATTGGAATTTGAAATATAGCTTAATTCTTATTTCTGGATGATCTGTGTAAGTTCCCCCAAAATTTTGAGCACTGAAGAAAACCGGTAAAAGGTAAAGTTCAGAGGGCCAAAAGCATGTACTCTAGTTGCTTAAGCAGCACCAATCAATAAATGAAATCATCTCTTCTATTTTCAATATTATGTTTTGTTATAGTTGTCAGTTGATTACTTTATGATAAAATGAAGCATTAAACATTGTTTAATTTAATTATGTCCCAAATATTTGAGATATTTAAGAAGGCAATGTAATGATATTATTTTCTCCTGTTTCTTGGACATTTTCCCAGGAGTCGAAGTATAGGGGTAAGGACTCTGGACACAGCCTCAAACGCAAAGGGATCGAATCAGATGAGGACTCTCCCCAAAGGAAGACAGCTGCTACTCATCGTCGAATGGCTGTTGTTTATGATAGTGATGAGGACTAAGTAATCAGTACCTGATGTTTTCAAGTGAGTGTTTCTCTTCAAACGAAATTCATCCATGTTAATATATTGGTCTTCAGTTGCACAATGGTTTGAGCAAGTTGAAATATTGCCAAAGCTACAGAATGATCAATTTGGAAAAGGCAATTTTATTTAATTTTTTTTTACTCAATTCCTAAATGTACTCTTCAATTATCTTTTAATGTGAATATTATGAAGATAATTGTACCTTCAAGGATTTGTTTCTTCTTTTTCCTTTTATATATGAGTTTGATTTGGGCATGAACTTCTTGTTTTCTCTCAAATTAATCCACCTTTTACTATCTATATGAATTACTTTTGTTTTTTAACGCTAAGCTGACAATTTTGTTTAGCTTAGTCATGAACTTCTTATCGTTGTTTCAGCAAAAGGCCTGGCGATGATCTGGATATGAAGCAATTTCTATTTAAATCAAGAGAACAAATATGCATTGTTTCTGGCCCTAGTACCTTAACAAGGTTGCCCTGTATTTCATCTGACATAGTCAACTTTGCACAAAATTTTAGTAATATTTCCTATGTTTATTCTAGCAATAATATCTGTTTTATGTGCCAAAGTATAACCAACAAGAAGATAAGCATATTCTTTCTCTTCTTCTTCTTATTATTATATGAGAAAAATGAAGTCTGTACTATTAAAATATTAATGTTGATAATCAGATGAAATGACAAATATTTAATAATTGGTCTCTTCCTATCAAACAAGTTTATCATCAATCTATCATTAATCGTTCTTTATGGACATGAACATTGATTCATCACAAGTAGGGTTGTGCAGAAATTTTTACAATCCACTCAACCTGAATAATCCGTCCAAACCAATCCGAAAAAACTGCCAAAAAATGCAACTCGAATAAACTGACCAAAATTTAAACTGTTGAAAATAATTATCAACCCGCTCAATATAATCCAACTTGCCCAATTAAGAATTTATTATTTTTAATATATTCAAATAAATATATAAATTAATTAAGTTTTGTTTTAATTTTTTTACTATAAATTTAAAATATTTTTTAAGCTTAAAAAGATAAATTTCACACTATTAGTACTAGTATTTAAAAGAAAAAATTACAGAAATGTAAAAAAAAAAATACCACTTTTGTTTGGGCGGGTTGACCCGACCAACCCGCCAAAAAAAAAATACCATTTCTGTTTGGGCGGGTTAACCCGACCAACCCGCCCAAATTATTAGACGGGTTAAATTTTTTTTTTCTTAATTGGGCAAGTTACAAGTCACTTTTGCTAATCCGATTATGACATTGGACGGGTGAAAATGCCTTGTAACCCAACCAACCCGCCCAATGATCAGCCCTACTCACAAGTCATAATAATGTAATAATAAAGAAACAACTCAAACCATACCACTCTAATTGGCACGATGCAAATATTGTATTAAATTTAGCATAATATTATATTTGACACAATATTAGTAATTGAATAAATATGTTTTTTTTTGGCCCAAACTATTGCCACTTAACTGTGCACCCAAACTAATATGCATGTTAAAATTTACGCAAGTTACTGAAATATAAGACTTTTGTTAGATTTTGTCATAGGTGGACATCTGAATATGACGTGGTATTTTGGTTGATGATGTGACATTGTCACATGTAAAATAATTAGCAATTTTGTTCTTGAATTTTGACCACTACTAAATCATGTCACTTTTGTTAAAAATTAATTTAAAAACTAAAAAAAATAATTAAAACCTTATTTTTAAAAAACAAAAAAGAAAGGAAATTTAAAATATTAAAACATTAAATCATTTATGTTGACTCGATTTTTGGGACAATTGAATTTGTTGACTGACTTTTTCGTCAACTACTGATGAAATAAAAGCTCAAGTAAGAAGAAGATCAAACACATGATTTTTACGTGGGTGACTATTAATTGGCCCTAGTCCACGAGTCAATTGTATTAAGGATCAAGAACTTGCAAAACTCAAGTTCTCTTGAAATTCAGGCAGTTTTTTTTGCATACACTCAAACTTGGGATCCCTTTACAACTGATACCCTGGCCCTATTTATAGGGGTTGGGGGGTTAAGCTCATTAATGGGAGCTGATTACAATAATTTTTTCTATTATGGGATTAGTTATACATAAATGAAAATCTCATATACATTAAATAAGCTGGTGGGCCCCATTAGATACTCAGCAGGCCCAATACGAGGATGTCAAGCCCACTTCTTTATTGGGAAATGTGCCTCCTAGTACTTTGTCATAATGGTAGCTGCACGTTTTCCCATGTTAGGAAACGTCGTGGGACATCCTTCTTGCTGCTTATACGAAATCGGCAACACGATCCTTGCTGCCACTATATGTCAGCTAGGTGTCTGTGGTCCCGAATGCTTCTCCAGTTGACACTTGGCATTTATCCTCCTTCCTCGAAGGAAGGGCTCTTGGTATTCTGACAAGTTGGTCACAACTCGAGAAGCTTTATAAGATCACCTCCCGATTAGGCTCTCGGGAGGTGGCTCTCATTGATAGTTAGCCTAAGATCTTCTCCGGAAGTGACAAGAACGACACTCACAGATTAGGCTCTAGCTTCCGAGAAAGGCTAAATAACATGATGATTTATGCCACGTTGTCGTACGCAAAAAACATGGAAAACATAAATTAATTAAAGATGATAATTTCTGTGCATGAAACCTGGAGAGAATAGTGAAGCAATAAATGTAAGAACACCAAGAAGTTATAGTGGTTCAACCCCTAACGACCTATGCCTACTTTAGTCTGTGTGTTGATTATATAATTATTACAAGGAGTAAATGCTCCTAATACAAAGTTTTTCCTCCCATTTTAATGGTCTTGGATTGTGGTATTTATAGGGACAAAAAGGGTGTTGGTAATCGGTTTACCATATGCGCATTGGAAAGTACGAGGTGGTGGGCCCAGAGATTTCAATATATTTTTTAAAAATATTTAAATAACCGGATCCATTAATATGCAAAAGATTAATCAAAGAGAAAGAAAAATATAATGATTTACCAGTTGTAGAACAATCAAGAATCATCGCTATCTTTTGGTAACTCCAAAAACATCCAATCCAAAGTAGTCTTGTGAATACTCAGACCAAGATCTTCCAAAATGTATCTTTACACCTCAAGACGTGTGTGGGCACGTAGAGTAATGGTGGGAAATTTTCTGATTCACAAGATGTTCTCAACTCATGAGATCTTGGAATATTAGGTCCGAGGCAGTTTTTAGGGATAGAAAAATAATACGTTATATTTTTCTCTCTGTGAAAAGCTTCAAATTTTCTCTTTAGAATATTCTCTCACTTAAGCGTATATTGAAATAATTTCTATCTTATAGAGTTATAAAAGAATTAATTAAATTTAAAATTCAAATTATAAACTAATTATTAAAAAAATAAAATAAATAAAAGAAATATCAAGATTTAAACTTGGATCTTTGTTACACGCCAACTACAGTGTGTTACACCCAAATTTCGAGAATAGAAATTATGGTCTCGAAAGACAGACTCGTAAAATGTAAGCTCGAAATAAGCAAGTGTGCCACATCATCAGTATTTACGCAGATTGGGTTTGATAGTCTCGCTCGATATTAAGATGAAGACGATGGATTGGTAAGCTCGGAACTACGTGCGGTCTCGAAGATGTTTCGAGGTTACAAATTAAGCTTGAAGCTACAACTACAAGGATTTAACACTTGTATAAATTCCTGATTTGTTGTATTGGTGATTAAGTATCAGTTAGGAAGGATCAAGCTTGGGCATTGCGAGCTTGAAGATGATGATCTCGATAAATTTACTTGCTAAGGATGATGTTAATCAAAATGACGAGCTTGTGATGTTGGTTGACCTCGAAAGTATTAAATACGATTACTGTTTGAAAAACCCTATTTCTTGGGGATTTGTTGTAATTTGATAATGAATCCCGATTATCATGGGATGTTATGTAATTAATGCATTTATTTGTATTTATTTGAAATTTGAATTATAACTTCCCGAAATAAGGGGGAAGATATTTTGTAAACCAACCTATAAATAGACTGGAGAAATTCATTTGTACATACGCTGAATTCGGTACTGGGAATACTCTACGAAAATTGCTTTCTAAAAGCTTTGAGAGAATTCCATCATTCAATAATATTGACTCGTGGATTAGGCAGATTTTAACTGCTGAACCACGTAAAATAGCGTGTGTTTTTATTGATTTTTCTAATTGTGTCTTTAGTGCTCTTCTATTCTAAGTTGATGAAAAACGGCGTCAATAGGTTGGTGATTTCATTGAGAGCATTAAGCAATATGTTAGACTGTTTAATCAGAAACCTCCTAAATCATCAATGGCAGCCGCGAACAACCCCAACACTGGTAGGCGACCATTGCCTCAAATACCAAGGGAGCAAACTCCTTACGCTGAAGACTACCCACGCCGGCTTGGAAAGCAACCCATGGCTGACCTGGGCCCTGAAGTGATTCATCCGATTCTCAGGGGCCGCTTGCTCCCAGGCCTGATGAGGATCTCTACTATAATCCAAAAAGATATGTTCCCATTGTGGAACTAGAGAATCGACAACTGTACAAACAATTGGCAGAAGCGACAATGTGCAATAAAGAACTAGCTAGACAGGCTGCTGAGGCCCAGGCACCACCTCAAAGACCTAGAGGATGTCCCCGAGGAAGCACGACTGTTAGGAGGACTAAGCAAGGGACCCAGCAAGCTCAGCTGAGGCCCCTGAGAAACACTCAGGCTGAAGCTACCAACAACCTGATTGGGGAGCTGTCAATAGGGACTGGGAATAACCGATCTCCTCTAGTAGCTTGGAATCCGAATCCCGAGATAGAAAGGAACAACCCGGAGCCTGTCTGGGCCAATTCTGGATTGTCTAGGCCCAACAATGGGAGGCAGCCACCGTCTCCCATAAGACATCCACCATCTCCTATAAGACACCCCTCACCAGTCCGAAAGGCCCCACGACCTGCACCCCTGAGGCCATCTTGTAGTGGCAGTCGGGATGGAAACCGTCAGGACAGACCTGGACAGAGGAATGAGAGGGAAGCTGCCTGATAACACAGAGCTCCCCAACCTTCGGGAAGCCAGGTTTCAAGATCACAAGCGGCTAGAGCAAGGAGGCCAGCAGGTGACCCACCTCATAATCACCGAGCCTCGCAGCCGGAAAGAACTATAAGCTTCGTAAGCGGGAGCTCAGATTACACCCAGTCCGTAAGTATATATAATACCGAACCAAGAAATACTGAGAATCGAGGGAATCATCCTGACCTTCGGGATCACCTGAACCATAACCGGGGGCAAGCTAATCCCACGAACCCAGATTTGCGAGACCATTTGAACAGTCGAAAACAATCGGCGTATGGAAATCAAAATAACCCTATGTCGGGACAAGGAGCTGGAGTTTTCATAAACAATGACTAGCTCCCTCAAGCTCAAGTTCGACCCCTAGTAGATTCGGTCCAGGAGAGAATTGACCAGTTGGAAAGGGCGTTCAAGCTCTTGCAAGATGAGCGGAATAAAGATAAGGCTGAAGAGTCCGACAAGGAGCTCGAGCCCTCTGCCCCACATATCTCTAATACCCCATTTTTGTAAGGGTTTAGGATACCCCACTGTTGACCCTGATTTTGGCCAACTGACACGGAGTCAAATACGCTTGATGTGGACAAATGCGTTGAAATGAATGTGATGACAAAAGCGATAAAGAACACAAGAGTTTATAGTGGTTCGGCCCCAGAATCTGGTAATAACCTACGTCCACTTGAACTGTTATTGATATAGGATTCAAAGGAGTGATCAAAGAACTAGGTTTCAATGAGTTTCACCAACCTCTGAAGAACAAAACAGTATATCAAATAGAATAACTCTAATCTCAGATCATCAGAAAGCAAAAAGTCCCTCTCCCTTGAGCTATCTTTCTCTATTTATAGGTTCAAGGAAGATTACATTAATTTGTTAAAGATATTCTTTCCTAAATAATCGGATACTCAGGAAATCAAGGGAGATAATTCCAGATTCGATCATAACTGCATGAGATTTTCTCCGTATATAGCGTGTATACGACCAGGCTGGTCGTATATAGAGATTGAGCGTATTGCCAATAGATATCTTCCTGGTCGATAGTCGAGCATGAATCCTGCCAGATGTCAGCCACGTGTATTAAATGTCTGCCATGTCATCCATGCCTATTTTTTGGATAACATTTGCCCCCCAAGTTTGTTTAGTGCGACCAGCAATAGAGAAACTTTAGGGAAACAACTGTTCATATGCCCCACGAAATCTGTCAGGATCCCCGTGCGTTTTTGAAAGCCGTGACATAATTATGTCTAATCAAGCCTTTTCAGTTTTCAAGAAAACAATTTGACGGCTTATACACTTCCCCACGTTTCGAAAATGGAAAGTAATGATTGCCACTTTTTGCCATACCTCAGCCCCTATAAGTAACTTATTTTTCTTCTTTATAATTTTTTACTCACCATCCTTATTAAGAACCTCAAGAACTTTGCTTCCAGAACCCAGAGCTTCGAAACCAGTCAGACGCCTAGCCGAAGGTCTTTCCGACTCGAAATTTCTAATTTTTCCTGAATCTCCACCTTTGCCCAGGTAATCACTTTGTCTTTCAAACTTTTCATTATGGCATGCATTCCGTTACTATGCTCTGTGATTTCTCGTGTTCTTGAATAGGGTTTTATGAGGATTTTCGTATAAACCTTCTAATGCTGGGTAAGAGAACGTCTTTCAGTCTTGTATAGGTTAGGAACTAGTTTGATAGTGAGGGTCATAGGCTTAGGGCGTAAGATCGACGTAAAAATTCAATATTTAATCTAGTTGAAAAAACTGGGTTTTTTCCCGCCCTTTAGGAGTTGAAAAAGTTCTCTTCCAGAAAAATTTTATTTCCTTTTTGATCTGTTTTTCAAACCACTAGCACCGAACTTAGAGTAGGGGTAGGATGCTGCTGGTCAGAGAAACGTTATCCCAATCTCCCACGCTACTTCGCAGACTATGTGTCTTATCTCCTCCATTGTCTATTTACAGTTCATATGCAAGACCCTTGGGGAGGAGAAAGACCCATTGAAGACGACCTCTTGGCTCAACTACTTGAAGGCGAAGAAAACCCATCTACTTTGATACCGGATATCCCCTTTTCTCGCCCTAGCCCAAACCTTCCTCCAGTCCCAACCCAGAGAATGGCTCGAACAAAAACACAAGCTCAAAAAAGGAAAGCCCCTAACCCTTCAGGCCAGCCTTCTGCTGATGCCCCCTCGACCAGTGGTCGAGGTGAATTTACTCCTGACACCAATGTCCAAAGGCGTGCCCGTCCTCGACATGCTGACCAGCCGGTTGTTGAGTGGCACGTCGTTCCTCAGAGTAAGGTGACACTGCGGATGATCGCCAACTATTTAAATAAATACAACCTGACGGGGGTGAACTTAGTCAAACCTTCTATCGACCAGCGGGCCAACCTACCAGGCGGAGCTTACAGCGCCTGGTCGAGGTTTCACATTGAGGCAGGTGCCACCCTGCCTTTTCACTCGTTCTTTCAGGGGGTGGCGAATTACTTCGGAGTAGCCCCCTTTCAAGTCACTCCGAATGGATATAGAATGTTGGCCACACTCTATATCCTTTATAAAATCAAAAAATGGCCAATACCTACTCCCCACGAGGTCAACTTTCTTTTCGACCTCAAGTCCAACCCCAACCAAGATGGCACGGGGTTTTTCCATTTTTCTCACCTAGAAACCGAGCGCACTTTCTTGTCCGACACTACTCATATCTCTAACGCAGGGAGGTATCACCATGAATACTTCCTTACTCCTGACCTAGCTGCAGACAACCTGGCCTTCACTCGAGGAGGTAAAAATTCTTACGCCAGTAGCTTCTTCATTTAGTGTTTTTCTGTCGCAACGTCTTGACATTCCACTGTGTTCCAGGACCATGGTTACGTCCAATCCCGACTCCAGGGATGGATTCAAGGGCAACACTCTTAGTCAGCATGTCAAATGTTGATAAGAGTGTCAAAAACTTAGTTACTGAGGCTAACCTTAGGTTGGTTGGCCTTTGGGGTTCCCAACCTATGACGAATGAACCTTCGGTGGGTGGTGTCCAAGCCGAATTGGAACCCCAGCAGCAACCCCAGGCATCTCCTCCACGGAGGAGGCCAACTAGGGTTACGATCAGGAAACTTGCCGTCCCCCATCGAGCGGAGAAACCCTTGGTCCCTGAGGGCAAAGGAAAACAAAAGGCTGCCGAGCCTACCGAACTTTCTGACGATTTGTCGGATGTAAATGGTACAATAATCTCGCTTTTAAATCATTTGCCAATCCCTCTCATCTATTTGATGGGGATGGCAACTTTAGGAATGCTCCCTCTTTAAACTCAGATTTCTTCCAGGAACTAGGTAGTTCAGTAAATAATGCTACGACCAGTAGTTGTAGCCCGGGTACTTTACTTGTAATCCTTTTACTTTTATCCTTGTTCCATGCATGACCATTTATTCTTATTGCTTGAGTTGCTTCCTTTTATGCAGGTATGGACTCCGAGGACGTCTTCGAGCACTATCAGGCTGCCGCTGCCTCTTTTGTCCCAAAGAAGGATAGCAAGAGGACTCGAGGAGAAAGCAGCAAGACCCCCTCGAAGAAAGCTCGAACAGACGATGCTCCAGCCACCGCCCCTTCCAAGGAGAACACACCACCTCCGCCCCCCACCGAGCAGACGACTCCCACACCTGCTAACCCACATCCTTATTCTAGGGCCGCTGACAATGAGGCATTGGACAACATGCCCGAAGGCTCCCTGCCCAGCTTCGTGGTCGGATCGGCCAGAGAGAGGATATATAAACTCTCAAAGCACAGACGCAGTTAGTCCGCCATCACCGAAACCGCTTCAATGGATGCTGATCAGGTCGTCAACAGGGGGCTAAATGAGATAGTTAGCGTAAGTTATCTCCTGCTACTTTGCCATTTATGTCTGATTCCTTTCCCTTACTTTGTTTTATTTTTTGTCTCTCAGGGGCTGCTAACTCTAACTGCTGGCTGGCGCCGTGTTGGGGCGTTGGTTTCTCGGGGCAAGAACTTTGACTCCAGGCTTGCCCAGGCAAAGCAAGTGTTTGCGGCTGACAAGGACAAGCTGCTCGAGGAGAACAAGGAGCTGTCCAAATAGTACGAACAAATGTGCGAGGACCAAGCTACTCCCACCAAGGAGCTTCAGGACGCCCAAGACGCCTTGAAGAAAGCCAACGAGGCCCGAGAGAAATTCAAGGAAAGTGCCAAGCTTGTCACCCAAGAATGTAAGCAGCTTGGATTTGATCTGACCGCCAGCAGGGAGGAGACGAGGGAGCTTGAGAAGCGAGTGCAGGAGCTCGAGGAGGAAGGGGCCAATAATTTGAAGAAGTACAAGGAAGCCACTCACCTCTGCTTCTACGAATTCTGGAAGCACAACCGGGAGGCCAACTTCAACTACCTGTCCGAGTGGTTGAAGAGGACTCTGATGGCGCAGTGCACCATTCGGCTGGAAGAAGAAGAGAAGGCCAAGGTGCCTGCTGCTGACACTGAGGCTGGCCCTCTGGCCGACCAAGGCACTCCTCCTAATCCTCAAGACCCTCCTGCTCCTCAATAATTTTCTTTTATTTTGTTTTTATGGCCCACGGGTCATATTGTAAAGACAATTGGTTTTTATTGCTGCGAGGGCAGCTTTACTTTTAATTAAACAATTACATCCGAGAAGTACTGCTCGCGGTGTAAAAGAATGCGTTGACATTATAATATTTTTGTCTATTATAACATCTGTTCGCATGACCGAACTTAGCATAGTACTTTGGTTTGATTTAACAAAATACAAATTTTGAAAAAATACTCTAAGTACCGTAGCATGCTTTCACTTATTTTGTTCATATGTTTACATACTTATTGGTATGCTTTTCTATCGATGTACCTTATATGCCCCCCAAGTGATCAAGGAGCTTTAGGTCCTTGGTCACTTGCCTTGACCACGACCTGTGCGAACATCACTGCTCGATAGGAAACGTAAAACTTATAATACAACAAAACAACACACGTAATGAACAATACTTGTAAAAATAAATTTACAAAGGTTGGCAAGAATGACTGGCTGCGCACAGTCCCTTATAATCTCGTATTAAAAATGGACTAAACATGTCTTTACGAGTGATCTTAAAAAGATCTTACACTTATAAGCGATTAGTCATACAACGTGGCTAACCCTTTTTTGAAACTTGTAAAAAGTAAAAATTAGTACAAGCCAGTCCTTTAAAAAGGAATGTTCATTGGTAATACTTGCACAGGCGTTCACCGTTCCAATAGCGTGGAACGAGATCTCCATTTAAGCGTGCAAGCTTGTAGGTGCCCAGATGAAGGACTTCTTCAATCTGATAAGGTCCTTCCCAGTTTGGTCCGAGCACTCCAGCAGTGGGGTCGCGAGTATTCAAGAAAACTCGTCGTAGCACTAGGTTGCTGACGTTGAATTTCCTTTCTTTTACTTTCGAGTTAAAATACCGGGCGACTTTTTGCTGGTACACAGCAACTCGGAGTTTAGCTCTTTCTCGTTTCTCATCAATTAAGTCTAGGGACTCCATCATTAGTTGGCTATTCTGGTCCTGGTCGTATGTGATGCGTCGATGTGAGGGGGGATCTAACTCGATAGGTAACATAGCTTCATATCCATACGTTAAAGAAAATGGGGTATGACCTATCGCTGTTCGATGAGAAATTCTATACAACCAGAGTACTTCAGGCAGCTGTTCTGGCCATGCTCCTTTAGCGTCTTCAAGTATTTTCTTCAGGGTGTCCTTAAGCATTTTATTCACTGCTTCAACTTGCCCATTTGCCTGTGGATGTGCAATTGAAGAAAAACTTTTGACGATTCCATGTCTTTCGCAGAAGTCTGTGAATAAGTCACTGTCAAATTGGGTGTCGTTGTCTGAGACAATTTTTCGAGGCAAACCATATCGGCAAACAATGCTCTTGATGACAAAGTCAAGAACTTTCTTGGTTTTTATGGTAGCGAGTGGCTCAGCTTCGGCCGATTTGGTGAAGTAGTCAACCGCTACAACTGCGTACTTCACTCCGCCTTTTCCCGTTGGCAGGGATCCAATCAAGTCTATACGCCATACTGCGAAAGGCCAAGGACTCTGCATCTGTTTTAACTCGTTTGGAGCTGCGCGCGGGATTTTGGAAAATCTCTGACACTTATCGCACTTTAGCACAAACTCCATTGAGTCTTCGTTCATAGTCGGCCAGAAATAGCCCTGACTCATAATCTTTTTCGCCAAACTTTGCCCCCCAGCGTGATCCCCACAGAAGCCTTCATGTACTTCCCTCATTAGATCCTTAGCTTTCTCCGGTGTAATACATCTGAGAAGTGGCATGGAATATCCTCTTCGGTATAGAACACCATCGACCAGTATATACCTAGCAGCCTGCCTTTGAAGAGTTCTGGCTTTGTTTCTATTTGCTGGCAGTACACCATTCGTAAGATATTCCAAGTAAGGCGCCATCCATGTGTTCTCCATCCGGATTTCCATATTAGTCTCATCTGTTCTTATGCTTGGCTCGCATAATCTTTATATTGGCACAATATTTAAAGTGTCAGTGTCTTTCGCGCTCGCGAGTTTGGCTAAGGCATCTGCGTTCGAATTCTGATCTCGAGGTATTTGCTGGAGGGTATACTTCTTGAACTGAGCCAACAGATCTCTAGTTTTGTTCAAGTAGGCCACCATTTTGAGGCCTCGTGCTTGATATTCCCCTAGAACTTGATTCATAACCAGCTGTGAATCACTGTAAATATCCAGCACCTTTATATTCATGTCTTTTGCCAGTCTTAGTCCAGTGAGGAGTGCTTCGTATTTGACTTTATTATTCGACGCTGTGAAGTTGAACCTAATGGCGCAGTGAAATCGATGCCCTTCTGGCGTTATCAAAATCACTCCCGCTCCCGCGTGAGATTCGTTGGACGATCCATCCGTGAATAGCTTCCACGAAGGAGCTTCATCTTGGGGCTCAGGCGCACTAGTCTTTTCGCACTGCTCGTTGCCTGGGAGCTCAGTGAACTCTGCAATAAGATCAGCCAAGACTTGTCCCTTTACTGCTGCTCGCGGTGAATATGTAATATCGAACTACCCTAGTTCGACTGCCCATTTTAATAAACGCCCAGTCGCCTTCGGTTTTCGGAGGACTTGCCGAAGGGGCTGGTCAGTTAAGACTGTAATGGGATGGGCTTGGAAGTAAGGACGTAGCTTCCTTGAGGCCAAGATTAAGCAATAAGCTAACCTTTCGATGGGAGGATATCTCAGCTCTGCTCCGATTAGCCTCTTGCTTACATAATAAACCGCCTTTTGTACGCCTTCTTCCTCTCGTACTAGTACCGCACTAGCAGCAACTTCGGTGATTGCCAGATAGATGAACAAAGTTTCTCCTTCGATAGGCTTTGATAAAATAGGAGGTTGTGCCATATGGGCCTTTAAGGCCTGAAAAGCCTGCTCGCAGTCTCCTGTCCATTCAAACTTATTGTTGCCCCTAAGTAGATTGAAGAAAGGGACGCATTTATCCGCCGACTTGGAAATGAATCTACTTAGGGTGGTAATTCTTCCAGTTAAACTTTGTACATCCTTGATCTTCTCTGGTGATTTCATGTCGATTAGGGCTTTTATCTTGTCGGGGTTGGCCTCGATTCCTCTTGAATTAACGATGAACCCCAAAAATTTGCCTGATCCAACTCCGAAGGAACATTTGAGAGGATTTAGTTTCATTTGGTACTTGTTCAATACATCAAAACACTCTTGTAAATCCTTCACATGTCCTTCTGCTTTTTTTTCCGACTTTACCAGCATGTCGTCCACGTACACCTCCATGTTTACTCCGATCAACTCCTTAAACATGTGGTTAACCAATCGCTGGTAAGCCGCACCTGCGTTTTTCAGTCCAAAGGGCATCACTTTATAACAGTATAATCCCGTATCGGTCCGAAAGCTGGTGTTATCCTCGTCAGGGGGATGCATACTAATCTGATTGTAACCTAAGTATGCATCCATGAAGGAGAGGATCTCATGTCCTGCAGTTGCATCGACCAGCTGTGTAACACCCTGGATAGCCAAGACCGTTACACTGTGTGTTTATGAAGTGCTAGACTTGCTAATCAAGTCATTTATTTTAAAATGTGTTACTGAAACTATAAAGGAACTAGGGTTAAAACATTTTGGTCTCAAAAGCCACATTTTCATTAAGGAACATTTCATGTTTACATGGGATCCCAAAAACATTAAGATTAAGGACCGTTTACAAAAGAAATAAGGTTTAGATACAATATCAAGCCATATTAAGGCAAAACAGACAGTTAGGCAATCCCTGTCCTGATCCACTCCTCGACCATGGCGATCGAACAGCTGGCTATGTACATTCCACCCCGCAACTCTCCATCTCAAGATTGGTCCAGCTTGCCCTTACCTTTACCTGCACCACGTAGCACCTGTGAGCCAAGGCCCAGCAAGAAAACACAACAACAGAGCATAAGCAATCAACAGACTAATCAATATCTCATATTGCATCACATATTCTCAACCAAATAATCATTCCGTATAATCAAGCATTCAGCACATTAACATGTCATCTCATATCATATATCAGTTCACAAGTGATAACTAGGGCTAGCGCCCTCAGGCCGCTCCCTCTGTTATCCCACTGACTCCGGTCCGCTTAAACCGAGCTCAGTGAATATTAAGCTGTCCTCGACTACCAGTGGCCAAGCTGCGCCCTGTGCGCAAATATTATGAACGGTACTCTTAGGCCGCCTTCACATGTCCCATGGCATGATACCATCATTGACACGATACAAATATCGGGAGCACTTAGTCCCATCACAAACATATAACCGGGTGCAGTTTTCTTACCTTTCGATTTGCTAGATCTGACCACTTGACTCCTTGAGCACGATCCCCCTCGAGCCCTAGCGCTCACCTAAACACAACCATAGGCCAAAGTCATCATCAATCCTCAAGTCCAAAACCTAGCCTCGGGGCCAATCCCGAGCCCCCGGGAAGTCCTAGTTCCACCCAACAAGGTGGTGGAGTCAAACCCCAAACCCTTGGTCAAAAACCCTTGCAAACAACCCTAAAATCCCTTTCTGAAAACAAGGTAGCGCTACAGTGCTCTTAGGAGGACGCTACAGCGCTACAAACAGAAGCAAAATTCCCTCAGCATGCATGGCCTAGCGCTACAGCGCCCAAAGGCTAGCGCTGTAGCGATAGTCACAGACATGCCAACTCCAAATTTCTCTTCCTGCGATTTCCTTGAACCAAACTCAACCAAAACTTCTCCAAACCTTTGCCAACCTCAAAAACAACCTTATAAACATACTCCACTCATCCCAAGCACCCTAAAATCTCAAAACCCAATCACATGCATCTCTAATCCCAAAATTCACCATAGTTGTCCCTAAGCTCAGAAACTCAGCAAAACCAGTCAAAACATCAGAGTTAGAGGCTTAGAATTCATACCTTCAATGGAGTTTCGATTTCAAGACAACCTCTACACCTCCTTAGCTTGCTCTTCCTCACCCTTTGGCCTAAATTCCCTAAGGTTCCCATCAAACTCAGCTTATGCACCAAAGTTCAAAACCAAAACCAGAAACTGAAGAAACTTACAGAATTTTACCTCAAGTGTTGGTGACTTCTTGCTAAACCTCTGCCAATTCCTCAAACCTAGCTTAGGATCCTTGATGCTCAGCCTAACCCAGCTCTCCTCTGAACTCTGCTCCAAAAATCCTCAAGAAACTGATGAAGGAAGCATAAACCAACCTTAGAAAACTCTCTCTGTTTTCTCCCTTTCTTTTCCTTCCTTTTCCTTCCTTTCCTTCTCTCTCAGACTTCTACACTATTCTACAATTTCCACTAACATAAAGCCTCAGCATATCTATCCCTTGCAAGCCAAATGACCTTAATGCCCTCCCCTTTATTTCTAACCCTTTAATCCACTTAAGGGCATTTTACCCAATTCCCGCTAATTCCTCGAGTGTCTCTAATATTTACCGCTTAATTCCCGATACCCAACTAATCACCAATTATATTCCTTGATGTCAAGATAGACCCCAATATACTCACTAGATTCCCATTTATACCCCTAGGCTCACCCCGAGCCGGGTATAAATCCTTGCCATGACTTTCTCGCTACTTTGCTCACTAGGATCGTCTCGAGTCACAGATCACAGATATATCCACAAAATAATGTGGTCTCAACAATTATTACATATATCAATACAGTTATGCCCATAATGGCCAGAATTACGATATGCCCTTCTAACCCGATCAGGGCCTACATGCATACTAATACACATAGTCATGCATCTCAAATATTCAAGTAGTCATATAGCATGCTTTAAATAACAATCATGCATCTTACTCAATAGAATCACACATAATTCCCATTATGCCCTCCAGGCACACTAATCAAGGCCCTTAAGCCATATTAGCAAATTTGGGTTGTTACAACTATCCCCTCCTAATGAGAATTTCGTCCTCGAAATTTACCTGAACAACTTGGGATACTGATCCCGCATCGCTGTCTCAAGCTCCTAGGTCGCCTCCTCGTTCTTACTATTCCTCCACAGCACTTTAACCAGAGGAATCGTCTTATTCCGCAATACTTTATCTTTCCGGTCCATAATCTGAACTGGTTGCTCCTCATAAGCCAAATCTGCCTGTAACTCCAAATCTTCATATCTCAACACATGAGTCACATCTGAGACATACTTCCAAAGCATGGAGACATGGAATACGTCATGAACTCCAGACAACGATGGCGGCAAAGCTAACCTCTAAGCCACCTGACCAATCTTTTCCAGGATTTCAAATGGTTCGATGAATCTAGGGCTTAGCTTACCCTTCTTTCCAAACCTTCTCACCCCTCGCAATGGTGAAACTTGGAGAAAGACGTGGTCCCCAACTTGGAACTCCACGTCCCTACGCTTAGGATCAGCGTAGCTTTTCTGTCTACTCTGAGATGTGAGCATCCTAGCCCGGCTCTTCTCTATAGCTTCATTTGTCCTTTGAACCATATCTGGCCCTAAATATCTCCTCTCACCCATCTCATCCCAATGAATGGGTGATCTACACTTCCTCCCATATAACATCTCATAGGGAGCCACTCCAATCGTTGATTGATAACTATTGTTATACGAAAATTCAATCAACGGAAGATACTTACTCCATGAACCCTCAAAATCAATCACACATGCTCTGAGCATATCCTCCAATACCTGGATCGTCCTCTCAGACTGTCCATTAGTTTGAGGATGAAAGGCTGTACTGAACTTCAACTGAGTCCCCAAAGCCTTCTGTAAACCACCCCAAAACTTGGAAGTGAAAATAGGATCCCGGTCTGACACTATAGACTTAGGAACCCCATGGAGACATACGATCTCCCTCACATACAATTCAGCATACTGATCCACAGTATATGTCGACCTCACTGGAAGAAAATGGGCTAACTTGGTGTATCTATCCACTACCACCCACACCGAATCATGAAGCCCCACTGTCCTGGGTAAATCTCCCACAAAATCCATAGTAATGTCCTCCCATTTCCATTCAGGAATACCCAAAGGCTGAAGCAACCCCGCCGGTCGCTGGTGCTCAGCTTTCACCTGCTGACAGGTTAAGCATCTGGCAACGTACTCTACCACATCCTTCTTCATCCCGGGCCACTAATACAAAGTTCTCAGATCCTGATACATCTTCGTGGTACCCGGATGAAGTGAGTACGGTGTCGTATGAGACTCATCCAGTATTTCTCGTCTGATCCCCTCATCAGCTGGAACACAAATCCGCCCCTGATACCGAAGTAATCCAACCTCAGAAACAGAATAGTCCTTAGCTACTCCCGCTAAGACATCCTCTCTAACCCTCTGTAACTGAGCGTCTACCAACTGCCCTTCTCTGATCCGCTCTAGCAAAGTCGACTGCAGAGTAATATTAGCCAACCGTCCTACCACCAACTCTATCCCTGCTCTAACTATCTCATCAGCTAACTCCCTTGAGATCTGAATAGAACTATATAGCTGACCTGGACCTCTGCGGCTCAATGCATCCGCCACCACATTGGCTTTCCCCGGATGGTAAGGAATATCACAATCATAATCCTTTACCAATTCCAGCCAACGCCTCTGTCTCATATTCAGGTCCTTCTGTGTAAAGAAATACTTCAGGCTCTTATGGTCAGTGTATACCTCACACTTCTCCCCATACAAGTAATGTCGCCAAATCTTCAGCGCGAATACCACCGCTGCTAACTCCAAATCATGGGTAGCATACCGCTGCTCATACTCCTTCATCTGTCGTGATGCATAAGCTATAACCTTCTCATTCTGCATCAACACACAGCCTAAGCCCAACCTCGATGCATCGCAGTAAACAACAAACTTCCCTTCCCCCGAAGGAAGACTTAACACTGGCGCTGTAATAATTCGTCGCTTCTACTCCTGGAAACTGTCTTCACACTTGTCTGACCAGATAAACTTCAGATTCTTCCGTGTCAGTTCTGTCATTGGTGCTGCTATCTTTGAGAAGCCCTCTACAAACTGTCTGTAGTAACCTGCTAACCCAAGGAAACTCCGCACCTCTGAGGCGTTCCTTGGCCTCGGCCAATCCCTAACCGCCTCTATCTTAGATGGATCCACCTTAATCCCATCTGCACCTACGATATGTCCAAGGAATGTCACTTCAGGTAACCAGAACTCACATTTCTTGAACTTAGCGTACAGCTGATGCTCCCTCAATCTCTGAAGAACCTGTCGAAGATGAAGCTCGTGCTCTTCCTCTGAACTGGAATACACCAAGATGTCGTCGATGAAGACTATAACAAACTGATCCAGAAAATCCTTGAACACCCTGTTCATTAGATCCATAAAGGCTGCTGGGGCATTGGTCAAAACAAAAGACATGACCAAGAACTCATAGTGTCCATATCGTGTTCGGAAGGCTGTCTTAGGTATGTCCTCATCCTTGATCCTCAGCTGGTGATAACCAGATCAAAGATCAATTTTTGAGAACACCGTCTTACCCTGAAGCTGATCGAACAAGTCATCAATCCTTGGTAGGGGATACTTATTCTTGATGGTTAACTTTAAACTCTCGGTAGGCGATGCACATTCTCAAAGTCCCGTCCTTCTTCTTCACAAACAACACTGGAGCACCCCATGGTGAGTAGCTAGGCCTGATGAACCCCAAATCTAGAAGTTCCTGCAGTTGTATCTTTAATTCTTTCAATTCTGTTGGTGCCATCCTATATGGTGCCCTCGACACTGGCTCTGTCCATGGCGCCAACTCAATGAAAAATTGAATCTCTCTACTTGGCGGAAACCCAGGCAAATCCTCAGGAAACACATCCAAGAACTCGCAAACCAATCTGGTCTCCTCCGGCCCAACTGGTGAAACTTTGGTGGTATCCACCACACTAGCCAGAAAGCCTATACATCCACCCTATAACAAATCTCTGGCTCTTAATGCAGATATCTTGGGTACGCGGGGTCCATGCACCGCTCCCACAAAAACGAAGGGATCCTCACCCTCTGGTTCAAAAGTCACCATCTTCTTCCTGCAGTCAATGGTGGCTCCATATCTAACCAGCCAATCCATACCTAGAATCATATCAAAGTCCTCCATACTCAGCTCAATCAAATCTACTGATAACTCCCTACCATCAACTATCACTGGCAGTACTCTAATCCACCTCCTAGATACTACCAGTTCTCCTGTAGGCAAAATAGTCCCAAACCCTGAAGCACTATACTCACTAGGTCTACACAGTCTATCAATCACCTTATCAGATACAAATGAATGCGTAGCACCAGAATCAATCAACACAGTAAAAGGAATGCCAACACTAGAAAGCTGACCTGTCACTACTAAGGGACTAGTCTCGGCCTCCGCCTGCGTCAGGGTGAACACTCGAGCTGGAGTCAAGTTTTCCACCTTCCCTGCCTCTCCCTTCTTCCAGGTCCTCGACGGGTCCAACATTTTCCTCAAAATCCCCAAAGCGAGGATCTAAATCCCTATCCTCACCTTGGGCAACACCCTATTTGGCGACTTCATCACCGGATTGGGCTTGTGTATCAATAGCCATCTGCAACCTATCTGGGGGAGTGCTCTTTGACGTTCCCTTCCTCGCCTTCGTGACTGAGGCGTTGTAGCACTCCCTGGCTTCTCTCTGATTTCCCAACACGCATCCTACCCCTATGTCTGTCGGGAATTTCATGGCTAAGTGCCATACTGAGGTGACGGCTCGAAGATCAACTAGTATAGGCCTTCCAACGACTGCATTGTACGCCGAAGGACAATCGACTACTATGAAAGTAGGGAGTAATGTCCTGGTAGCAGGCGTTGGGAATTTCCCGAGGCCCGTATATATCTTCTCAAGTGTCCTTGTCTAATAAGGAACTCGATCTCATCTTTCAGCTGGTTGCATTCATTGGTATCATGTCCGTAGTCGTTATGATAACGACAGAACTTGGTAGTATCTCTTCTCGAAATATCCTTTCGAATGGGGGCAGGTTTCTTATAAGGCACACTGGAACTCGTGGCCTGATAAACCTCTCCCCGAGACTCAATAAGGGCAGTGTAGTTAGTGAACCGAGGTTCATAGCGATTACCCTTGGCTCGTTTATTGTCAGAGGTGGAAGGCTCATTGTGCGGCCGTTTCCCCCCATTCTTGCCATTGTCGTTGTCATTCCCGTTGCCTTTGCTGTTGCCATTGGGCTTCAACCCATTGGCGGCTTTGGCGGGCTCGGCTGTCCCCTTGTATTTTCCTGGGGGCTTTCCTTCATTGGCGATGGCATCCTCGAGCTTGATATATCGATCAGCTCGATCCAAAAATTCCTGGGTAGTCCTGACCCCATGCTTTCTGAGGCTGTCCCAAAGAGGCGTGCGTCGCTTAACCCCTGCAATTATGGCCATCATCTTGCCTTCGTCTCCCACTATTTTCGCCCCAGTAGCAGCTCGCATAAAACGCTAGACGTAGTCCTTCAGTGGTTCTCCATCTTGCTGGCATATTTTGACCAGCTGATTTGCCTCAGTCAGGTGCACACAATCTGCATAGAACTGTCCATAAAATTCCTTCACGAACATTTCCCAGGAAACTATACTTGCAGGAGGGAATTTGAAAAACCACTCCTGTGCAGCATCAGAAAGTGTCACAGGGAAGATCCTGCACTGAGCATCTTCGGACACTTTCTGAATGTCCATTTGTATCTCAAACTTGTTGACGTGAGATACCGGGTCATCATACCCGTCAAAGTTCGGAAGCGTAGGCATCTTAAACTTGCTAGGAGTTTCTGCCATAGCTATCCTCTGGATGAAAGGAGTGCCCTTTCTCCTATCGTGGTCGATATAGGATGTTCTTCCCCCGACCAGTTGCTGCACTGCCTGGTTGAGGGCATCTATCTGGGCCTGCATGGCACCAGGAATCGCCAGGGCCTCTGGTGCCGGGGGGACACTCGTCGTGCCGCTCCCAGCGATCGTTGAGTACGTCTCTTAAACCCTCGTCTCTCCTCCGCTGCTCACTAGCTCTGAGCCGGTTGAAGACGTTATTTTGTCTGGGCTGCCCCCCAGCGTCCCGTCTTTCGGGTTGGTCATCCCTAGGTGGCAGGCTTCTGCCTCCACCTCTTTCTTCATTCCTCCGACCGGCGTTTCCTCTGCCTGAGTCGGCCTTGTTATAACCATGGCTATCTCTGAATCTTGATTGGCTATGGTGGGATTGACTGTTCCCTCAGTTGCCTTCTCGGGCTGGAACCTCCCGAGCGTTAGAGGGTGGCCTGTGTTGGTCGGTAGGTCCCCGTGCATTATCATGCCATGGGGGGCCTCGAACCACAGAGCCTGACTCTGAGTTCCTTCTGTTACCAGGAGGACACTGTCCTCTGCTCGGAGGGTTTGGCTCATTGCCCCTATGGCATATAGGACTGCGAGGCGTCTGCCCGGCCCTATTCTGCCTTTGTTGCGGGGGATTGCCGCGACCAGCTTGGGATGGAGGCTGTGCCTCAGGGTCCCTTAGTGGGACATCGTCCTGAGGCACCGGTGGCTGCTCGGGCCTTTGGGGGCTCGAGGGCTAGATAGGCCGGCTAGGATTAGGACCCCTTTGGGGCGGCCCATTCGTAGGTGGATCAGGCTGCGAGGCAGGTGCGGCCTAGTTCCTAGCCAGCTGTAGGGCTGCTTCGAGGGCTGCCATGGCCTCCCTCTGCCGGCGGTCCATCTCCGCCTGCCTCTCACTCAGTTCTAGGCGCTGTCGTTCAATCTCTTGTTGCTATCGCGCCATAACCTCAGCAGCACTTTCCTGGCTGGCCCTCAGATTGGCCAGTTCATCCTGCAATACCCCCAGGGTATTTCTCAGCGTCTCAGAATCTATTTCTTCCTCATCGAATTCCAAATGTGGTTCATCCTCAGTCACATTTGGAGGAGGAGGAGGCGGGTGAGATGGTGCAGCGCCAGTCGCCTGTCCAGTTTTCTTGGTAGTTTTCGCCATTTGATATTTCAACGATACTGTATCAAGCTCTCAATGAAAGCACCAGAATGTTGACCTTGATTTTGGTCAATTGACAAGGAGTCAAATACGCTTGATGTGGACAAATGCGTTGAAATGAATGTGATGACAAAAACGATAAAGAACACAAGATTTTATAGTGGTTCGGCCCCAGAATATGGTAATAACCTACATCCACTTGAACTGTTATTGATATAGGATTCAAAGGAGTGATCAAAGAACTAGGGTTCAATGAGTTTCACCAACCTCTGAAGAACAAAAAAGTATATCAAATTGAATAACTCTAATCTCAGATCATCGGAAAGCAAAAAGTCCCTCTCCCTTGAGCTATCTTTCTCTATTTATAGGTTCAAGGAAGATTACATTAATTTTTTTACAGATATTCTTTCCTAAATAATCGGATACTCAGGAAATCAAGGGAGATAATTCTGGATTCGATCATAACTGCATGAGATTTTCTCCGTATATAGCGTGTATACGACCAGGCTGGTCGTATATAGAGATTGAGCGTATTGCCAATAGATATCTTCCTGGTCGATAGTCGAGCATGAATCCTGCCAGATGTCAGCCACGTGTATTAAATGTCTGCCATGTCATCCATGCCTGTTTTTTGGATAACACCCACGTAGCACCATTTGATGGGAACTCAGACCCGTACAGTCACCTGAGCACCTTCAATACCATCATGCGAGCCAGCAATGTTGGCTATCAGCTTTGATGCATGCTGTCTCCAGCTACTCTTACAGGACTGGCGAAAAATTGGTTCGAGAAATTTAGAAGACATTCGATCTCGTCTTGGGATCAGTTAGCAATGGAGTTTAAGAAACAATTCAAAGCTATGGTTGGCGTCAGGCCCAAAGCTTCGACCTTGACTAATGTCCGACAACAGCAAGGGGAGTCACTGAAAAGTTACCTTACGAGGTTTAATATAGAAGTGGCTCGAGCCCGTAATGTCGATGATAGTGGCCACTTAATGGCTGTCTAAGCTGATATACTACCTGGGAGTCCCCTTTGGGAAGATTTGCAAATAAAACCCATAAGGTCGTTAACCGAGTTGAACCGGAGGGCCCAGAGATTTGTCAATGTAGAAGAGGCGAGGTCGGCATTAAATCTGACCTCCCAACCAGTAACTACAATGACAAACGTTAACTCAGCCTCGACCTCGACGACCCCATCAATGTTAAAACCCTCTGGGGATAACCCTTCTAAAAGGAAGAAAAATGAAGGGAATAACCTCGAGGTTGATGGTGGGGAAAAGAAGAAGGGAGACAAGTATTTCTCCGTCTACACAGTGTATACCGAGCTCAATGAGACTCGGGAAAGGATATTTCTTGCCAATGAGAATCAAGTCCCATTCAGGCCACCTGACTCAATGAGGAATCAGAAGGCAAAAGGGGACTCCAATAAATATTGTAGATTCCATAGAGATATCGGACACACAACTGATGAGTGCCGACAACTGAAGGACGAGATCGAAGGATTGATCTCGAGGGGATATTTCGGACAGTATGTAAGAAACTAAAATTCCAAAGGGAAGAAACTGCACAACCTACCCAACATAATAACTCCCGAGCACGGGAGGATGAGCGACCTCCTCCAATTGATGGAGAAGATGTAGTAACCATCTTAGGGGGATCTCATATTGCAGGATCGAATAGAAACGCCCAAAAGAGATATGTTAATGAGCTAAAGACTGGAGATGGTTCTCCCTACGAACCCAAACCACGAGATCCAAAGCAGCAAAGGGTTGAAACTCAACCCATTATGTTTACTAAAAGGATGCGTCACACGTCCAGTTTCCTCAAAATGACCCCTTGGTCATCACTCTTTAGCTTGCGAACAAGAGGGTGTGCAAGGTCCTGATTGATAATGGGAGTTCTGTGAATATCCTTTACAAGGCCACTCTAGAAAAGATGGGACTCACGCTTCGCAATTTGAAAGCATGTGCAACGACATTGTATGGATTTTCAGGAGAAGGGATTGCCTATACGAGATCCATTGAACTCCCCGTGACCTTGGGAGAATATCCAGTCTCGGTAAACAAGAAGATGGAGTTCGTGGTGGTGGATACCCCATCGGCCTACAACATACTGCTCGGGAGACCCGCCCTGATTGGGCTGGGGGCAGTATCATCTGTCAGGCATCTGGCCATCAAGTTCCCGACTTCTAGTGGCATCGGGACGTTGAAGGGAGACCAGCTCGCAGGAAGGGAATGCTACAACATTTCCATGAGAGGAAAGAATCAAACAAGTGCCCAGACACTTGTGGTTATTCAAGAGATGGACGCATCAATCTTCGAGATAAAAGAAGAGATCGACCCTAGAGTAGAAGAAAGGGCCAATCTCGAACCACTGGAGGAGCTTGAAGAAGTGGAGCTCGATGAAAAGGATGCCATGAAGGTGGTAAAAATGGGCAAGAACATTTTTGAAAGGGCAAGATAGAAATTAATTTGCTTCCTGAAAGAAAACCAAGATGTGTTTGCATGGTCCCACTCAGACATGGTAGAAATTAGTCTGAATGTCATAAGTCATGCACTAAACATTGATAAGAACTTCCCCCGAAGCAGCAAAAACGAAGGCTCCTAGACGATGACAGAAAGAAGGCCCTCAAAGAAGAGGTCGAGAGGCTAAAAGCAAATCGTTTCATACAAGATGCTTTTTATCCTGATTGGATCGCCAATCCAGTGTTGGTCCCAAAACCCAACGACAAATGGCGAACCTGTATCGAATATTCAGATCTTAATAAGGCCTGCTCTAAAGACTGCTTCCCCTTACCTTAGATAGATCAGCTTGTAGATGCCACTACAGGTCACAGCATCATGTCGTTCATGGATGCTTATTCTGGATATAACCAGATTGCCATGCATGCGCCGGACCAAGAACATAAGGGCTTTGTAACCAATAAAGGATTGTATTGCTACAACGTCATGCCTTTCGGGCTCAAAAACACTGGAGCCACATACCAAAGGCTGGTAAATAGGATGTTTGCTGAACAAATAGGGAATAACATGGAAGTTTAAATGGACAATATGTTGGTCAAATCTCAACATAAAAATAACCATGTGGATGATCTCGCTGAGTGTTTTGCTGCACTTCGGAAATACAACATGGAACTTAACCCACAAAATGCTCGTTCTGAGTATCTTTGGGTAAGTTCCTCGAATTTATAGTAAACGCGCGGGGAATAGAGGTTAATCCAGACAAGATCAAGGTGTTGATAGACATACCCTCACCTAAAAACATAAGGATGTCCAGTCCCTAACTGGACGAATGGCGACCTTAAGTAGGTTTATCTCGAAATCTACAGACCGATGCCTTCCATTCTTTAACCTTTTAAGAGGGGGCAAAAAGTTCGAGTGGTTGGAAGAGTGCGAGCTCGCGTTGTAACGTCCTGCGTTTTCAGGTACCTTTAAACGACTCGGGTCGGGATTTTTCCTCGAGTTAAGAATATTATTTTTAATAATATTATATTTGTTTGGAAATTATTCCATGAGTTATTTCTAGCCAAAATATGAATTTTGGGATTTAAAAGTCAAGATAAGACTTTCGGTCCTAGACCGACACAAAAACCCTTATCGAGTAAAAATCTCGAAAAATAAAAGGAAAAGCTATGGAAAATATATTTTTGGCTTAAAATACATTCATAAAAATTAAAGTTTGGTCAAAAATAATAAACCTAAGAGAAAATGGAAATTTTAAGGCATTTTGTGTTAAATGCTTAATTTTACCGAAATGCAAAATTTTATTCCATAAATGGACCTTAGGTAAAATTTTATTGTGTGATTAATTAAATTAAATGTGAGAGACATTTAATTCTCACATTTAATTTAATTATTATGTGTTAAGTTTTATTTTTAAAACTTAAATAGAGTAAAAGGTATAGAAAGTCAATTTGGACTTTTCTTCTTAGGAAATATTGATTCACCTTTGTAAAATATATATGTATATAAATATAAATGCATATATAGGAAATGTTGGCCAGACATATGAGGCTTTAAAGTGGTTTGAACAAAAATTAATTAACTTTTAAATCTCATTTATTTAAATGTTAGGGATAAAGGCAAGTGGGTAAAACACTTGAGTGTTTTAGGTTATAATTAGAGTTGTATAAACTCTTCCAACCCCTTCCCCAAACCGACCACTCACTCTCTCACTTTCACTATCATCTTTTTTTGAAAACTCTCTCAAGTTTTCTCTCCATCTTCAACCTCAAGAACACTAAGGAGACTTGGAAGCTAAGCCTTGGTCTAGTAAGGGTTTTCTCTAAGGTAAAGTTTCAATAAACTAGACTTTTGTAAAGTTTTAAACCATAGATTTTCAAATAGCTAATTATCTATGTTGTTGGGGGGATTTGGTTAGGGTTTTTAAAAGGTTTCAAAGGAGCCAAAGCTAGTAGGAAGATCCACACCTTAAGCAAGAACACCAAAGAGGTAAAAAAAAAGTCTACTTTTATGGTTGTTATTGTATGATTTTTAGTTTTAAGCATTATTTTGTATAGTTAATGCTTAAATTTTTTTATTGGCGATGTAATAAGGTTATGGTAGTTCTTTTATAATTTTTATGATGTTTGTGTGTTGATTTTTGAAAATAGGGACCAAAACCCCCAGGGTTTTGTTAGAAACCTCAAAACAAAATACATATTTTGAGCTGTGACTTCCAAGGGGTCAAACATCCATTGTATATTGATTTATTAAAATTTAATGGTACAGTGATGCTTTTGAGATTGAGTACATAAAATTGAGCTTTTGAAACACTAAAAAATATTTAAAAATGAGTGAGTTATGCTATTTCAAAGTTTAGATAAAAAACTGTTTTTTTTCGCATACTTAATTTCTGAACCAAGTTTGGACAGAAACTGTATAGGGCAAATGAACCCAGTTTTTTCTAAAATTTGGTGGACATATTATTAGCATAACCTAGTATTCCACTGTAAAATTTAGTAAGAAAATACTAAACGGTTTGAAATTTATTAAGTGTCAAAGTTTGGAAAAAAAATAAGGACTTGAAAATAATGTCATTTTTACCTCATTGTTGGAAAACAATTTCACCAATAAAAAATGCTCATTTTGACCTAAGATTTTAAAAATACCTAAATGGCATACCAAAAATAGAATTGGGAAATTTTTGTAACAATTGGGTAAGTAAATTTAAAGTTATGAACTAACAAAATATGTAGTTAAAAATGTGAAAAATAGGCTTTTCACACTTAGTGTAAAATATGAGATTTTGGAACATAAGGTAAAAAGTAAAAAATTTCTTATTGCAATATATAAAATTGGTAAGTCTTGAAAACATATTTTCACTAAAATTACCACTTTGAGTTGAGTGTGAATTATTTTTATTAAAGAATTTTTATTCTTTTTAAAAATAAAACATTTAATTTATTATTAGTTAATAAATTAAATGAGGGTTTAAAACCCTATATTTTGAGAAAATGATCAAGTGAATTATTTTTCTAGTAAGTAAACTTGATTAATTGATTTTAAAAAATTAACTAGTCAAGATGGGAAATTTTTAACAGTTCTCCTAATTAAGACAAATTAGGCAATTTTCTTAAAACGGATTTTAGAGATTAAAACCTTAAGAAAAACAAAAGGAAAATTAAGAGTTTATTTTCTTGAAAAATAATTAAGGAATTTAATTAGTATTTTCTGGATATAATACCAGCTAAAATCTTCTATATATTTTAACCGACTTGTTGAAAGTACGGATCAATAGCAATGCGTTTAAAGAACAAGATTTTTAGCGGATTGTGGGAAATTACTATTGTGATACCCGAGCCTAGGTATCGAGACCATAGGATAGGTCTCCCCGAGACTTAGGGTTTAGTCTCAAATATTTTGTATGAATCTCTTTAATGGGTTTAAAACCAAATAAGGATCATAAATCCTTACAAATAATTTTTATTAAAATGACCAAACTGCCCAAAATAATAATAATAAATTATGAGTGCCATAATTAATCCGAGTATACTGTATGGATAACTACAGTATTGGCTAAGCGTAACTGGACTGAACGTTTGAGGGTGAAGTCCTGCTGAGTGCTAAGGACTCCAAGTAAGTCAACTTATATTGTGTGGCTGCAACATGAAACGATTACTGTATTGTATGTTAGTATAGGGACACATGTACATATATACACTGTCGTAGAGAGTTGCTTAGAGACGTTAGTCTAGTGAGTGCTGATTTAGAAAATATGAACGGTAGATATCCGTCATATCCTAGACGGTTGATCCCCGTCACACTGCTTGATTTTATTATGCCCGGCTCATTACTACGACGAGTGGCCAAGAGGTGAGGATTGCTGGTTAAACCTAGGGGCCCCAAAATGAATGGGACCTAGGGGCCCTCATGCTTAGTTAATCAGTGAACGGTTAGAACCCGAGCAAGTGCTCTGCTAAGTTATTCCCGGATAGCAGCTGTGAATATTGGCCATTCAGTGAGAGTGCCTAGAGATACTAGGGGTTGCCAAGATTGAGTGAGGCTGAACACCCTAGGGGCAACTGCTCACCAGCACCACTGATTAACATAGAAGTCTCTGTAAAACCGTGTAAATTCGATTTACTCTTGGATAAGTAGCGATGCCCTAGGTAACACGATGGTTACCCTTGATGGGGATATTTATTGGCTAGATCTTAGTGTTGAGACTCGGTTCTCTCTTACAGATTAACATTTATGTTGGAGGGCGTGTTATGCCGGAATTGTAGGAAGTTGTCGAGCGTTGGTCTCGAATTATATTGTGATATGATATATCTGCTTGCTCTGGGATTTTCTGAGTGCAGGGATATATTTGTTGATAAGATATAGTTTTGAAATAATATAGCTGCTTGCTCTGGGATTTTCTGAGTGCAGGGATATATTTGTTAATAAGAAATAGTTGCGATATAATATATCTGCTTGTTCTGGGATTTTCTGCGTGATGGGTTTTATCTGTTTATAGGAAATAATTTATCATTGGTTATCAAGCATGACCATAAGTTTGCCAGGACGTTTTTCCGTTCTTGAAATTGATTGTGTAGGGTTCGGATGGATCCGAAACTCTAATTCTCTGCATGCTTTGTTTTAAGGTTGAACTTACTAAGTGTTTTCGATTACCTAGTTGTTTCATGTTGTAGGTAAGAGCAAGGGCAAGGCAGAGCAGTGAGCGCTGGAGTCTACCTTGCAAATGTACATGTGGACTGACCTTTTGGGAAGCCGTTTTATTTTTGGAAATATTGTGTAATTTTTCTAAACTAGGCTCACTCTACTCGTTATAAAATATGTTTGTAAATAAATGTTAAGTATGGCCATACGACTTTTTAAAAAGTTTTTTTTATATGGGTTTTTGAGACATTTTGTTAAATGAAAACATTTATATTTCTGCTTTATCACCCGAGAATGACAATCAAAGGACAGGCTCTGGCAGATTTTATTGTCGAATGTACTGGGATCTCCAACGACGATGTTGTAACCACAACTCGCGAGCTGTGGAAACTTTGTTAGGAACGAGTTTCCTAATACGCAGCAGAATGGTGGTGGGTTGGCCTAGTGTACAACAAAATTTTTTGTAACATATTTTAACTACCTTTAAATATGCGGATCCATTAATATACATACATTAATCATAAGCAAGAAAAGAATCGAAAACATACCTCTTGATGCCTATCAAGTGTCCTTGCTATCTTTTCGTAATTTGAACGAATTTCCTATCCAAGCTGCTCCCAGGTACTCACACCAAGATCTTCCACAACGTTCTCTACACCTCAAGAAGTGTGTGGGCTCAACACATGAGATCAAGAGAATAGGCCTGAGATTGGTTCTGTATCTTTTTCAGGGAGAGATAGAAAAGTATCATTCTTTTTCTTTAAAACGAATAATTTTGTCTTCTCCAGTATTTTTATTTTTTGATAAATCTAACTTAAATAGAAAATATTCAAATTTTAAAAAATAAATCTGCAACCAATTTACAATTTATCTTTTAATTAATTAATTATCTTATTAATGAAAATATAAAAAACTAACTTTTGAAATTTCCATTAATTAATTAATTAAATAAATAAAATTGAAAAATCTATACCTGAAAAATATATGGCTCACACCACACACAGTCTAGGAACTGTGTGTGTCGTGTAGCACCCTATATTTTAGGGTTATTTGATTTTTCCACAATTATTTAATTATTTATTCAAACTACCTTATGAGATAAAATCCAACAACCTAATAATTAATTCAAATTTGAATTAATTATCTTTTTAACTAATTATCAAATATAATTAATTATTTGAATAAATATCAATCTTTTAAATTCAAATCCAATTTGAACTTATTAGATTATTATCTCCCACTCAAATAAAGATATTTAATTTATTCTACCAATTAATTAAAACCAGTTTTAATTAATACAAATTTCGAAAATTAAATATTAATTTTATTATAAATTCAAAAATTATAATTAATTAATTATTTAATATAATTTAAAAAATTATATAATAATTAATTATTAATTATTTAATATAATTTAAAAAATTATATAATAATTAATTATTAATTAATTTTTTTAATTACAACTAATTTGTAATTAATTAATTAATCACTATTATCACATAATTGCATATTTGGCCCGAAGAACAAATTTTTTCTTAAATATATATTTTTACCATGTTACCCTTTATATCAACTCTTGCCTTGAATAGTGTTGATAGAGCCGCTGTGGGGACCGATGGACCTATAATTCCAAGCTCCAATAAATTTGATATTATTAATTAAACTCTTTAATTAAATAATCTTAATGTATTAATCTCATGATTACTCCACTATAAATATAAGACCGCACTCTTGTAATTATAGACATTTCATTTACTGAGTACTTTATAACAATAAAGCGTCCATTGATATAATTATTACATACAAATTAACCCTCTAATAATGGTTCATAATTAACCGGGAATAAAATTACCGTTTTACCCTTTTAATTATATCTTGTTTCCTTAAGTACCATTGGCTTTACTAGTGAAGGTTAATTCATAACTAAATAATGAATTTGAGCTCAATAACCTTTTCATCCCCAAAAGTTAACCCTTAAGAGAACCATTATTCAATCTCTTACGAGAAGGTATAGATTCTATATCTATATACTATGTCCCCAGTCATTTACATTAATAAGTTCCCAAAATAAAAGTTTCTAGCCTGATCATTCTGACAGACCCTAACGAGTGAATCAAAGAACTCATATAACATAAAAGGAGTTCATAGTAACTTCAGGATTAAGATCTATTTGTATATGATCAGCAGTTGATATATTTAACTAATACTTCGAAATGGCATTTAACTAAGTATTAATAAACATATCTGGTCAAATTCTAGATATTCTTTAATATATAAAGTACCTCCACTAAAGTGTACTACTACACTAGTAATCCAGATCTAGATCACATGTATTCATAATACTAGTGGACCGTACTTGCAGTAATTAATCTAAAGATTCCATAACTTTATTTTACTACGAACTATTCAAGTTCATTTATCTCAAATACAACCATCCCGTACCAATACGTGGTTGAGATCACATATATGAACTTAGGAATTTTTCTGATATTTACTTAATATTATCACAAAATAATATAGTCCATAAAATATATGCATAACAAATTCAATTTATTTATTTATTTCTTAAAACAATGTCTACTACATATGCCTTTAAGGCACAATTCCCAACAAAATTTACGTCGATGGATGCTCTAACAAAAATGGATCGGGGGCAGGCATCATATTAATTACCCCAACAAGAAATCGCTTCCACTCGGCTCTAAGGTTCAGCTTTGAAGTGTCAAACAACGTGGCTGAATACGAGGCGTTACTAGCAGGCCTTCGAATAGCCAGGGAGCTCAAAGCAAAGGCTATACATTGCTATAGCGACTCACAACTGGTTGTTAACCAGGTCCTGGGGGAGTATCAGGCTCGTGGTATAAAAATAGTTGCTTACCTAGAGAAAGTAAAAGCAGCACTCGGACAGTTCGAGTTCTACGCTATAGAGCAAGTCCCCGGGAGCATAATTAAAATGCAGACGCATTAACCAGGCTTGCCACAAAAAACGAGGCTGATATAATGAATGTGATCCTAGTAGAGTTTCTACCGACCCCGAGTATTAACGATGTAACGACCCAAATTCACTAATAAGGCTTAAGGGCCTTAATTAGTGTGCCAGGAGGGCATTACTGGAATAATTGTGATTTAATGAGTAATTATATGTTTAATGATGCTTGTATGATAATTGATTATATTATATGATGATATGATATATACGTTTGAGATATATGTGAGAACCACATTATGATGTGGATAAATCTGCAGCCGGCGACTCGAGGCGATCCTAGGGCTAGATAGTGGGAAAAGTCACAACGGGGTATTATAATTGATTTTGGGCAAGTCGGAGGTATTTTAGGTATCAGGTAGTGATTTGGACTATCGGTTGATGGAAATAAATAATTGGAGATATATTTGAGGTTAGGATGTCTAGGCGGGAATATTGGGAGATTTTACCGTTTTGGCCTCGGGGACATTTCCGGCACCCCGAGCCTTGGGATTAACTTAATGGATAAGTTAGACTTAAGGAAGTCTTTAGAAGAAAACACAAACCGACTAAGTATATTTCTCTCAGCTCACTTACACGCTCAAAGGGAACCAAAGGAAGGAAAAACTACTGAGTTTGAGAGGGAACTGCTGGGATTGAGCTGTGTCTTTGGGAATTGAAGGAAGTAATCTGGAGGATTAGTTCAGGAACTGATCAAGGTCTGAGATAGAGCTAAGGTAAGTTCTGAATTTTCATTTTTGGGGTTAGGAACTTAAAGAAATGACTGAGTTTTAAATGGTTATGGTTTTGACATTCAAGGTGGAAATTGAGGCTAGGGACTTTGAAGATAGGTCAGGGGGCTCTTGGAGAATCGATTCTACAACTGAGGTAAGGTTTAAATTATAGTTTGATGGTTGAATTTGGGGGTTATCATGGCTGGTTTTAAGTTCTTTGGGTTTGGATTTCAGAAGTTGGAAGGAAGAGATTGAAGTGTGTTGGGTTGTGTTTTCTGGGGAATTATGTTGCTGAGATCATGTTAAAAAGGTTGGGAGTTAATAGGTTTTGGTTTGGGGGCTTTGGGATAGTTTTAGGTGAGGTTTGGAGGTTGAAAATGGTGGTTTTTTCTGGGTTCGAAGGGTCGGGCCGCGGCATGGTTCTTGGTGAGCCGCGGCCCTTCAAGGGTGTTGCATGCTGAGGAAGAAGGGCGGGCCGCGGCATGGTCCAAGCAATGCCGCGGCCCTTACCTGCTTTTGTGCCCTGGATGGCTCTGTTTAGGGGCCATGCCGCGGCATGGGTGGCCTATGCCGTGGCGCTTAAGGGATTTTGGGATTTTGAGATTTTAGGCTTGGAAATTTAACCTAAGGTGCTCGGGGTTGAGTCTTTTACTATATTTGGTGAAGTTCAATGTTCCGAGTACTAGAACTTGGCTTGGGAGCTCATTTAAGGTTGTTAATGGTGTCTTCCCTTATGGTTGTGACTAGGTAACTAGCTAGTACTCGAGGATTGGATCACGCTCAAGGAGTGACACCCATAGCTAATTCATCTGAAAGCTAAAGGTAAGAAAACTGCACCCGGTTGTATGTTTGTGATGGGACTAAGTGCTCCCGAGAATTGTATCGTGTCAATGATGGTATTACGCCATGGGACATGTAAAAGCGGCCTAAGAGTGCCGTACATGATGTTAGCGCACAGAGCGCAGTCAACGAGATAATAGAGGGGGTAGCCTGAGGGCGCCAGCCCTAGTTGTCACTTGTAAACTGTAAATGACGTGGGTTGATATGCTTATTATCTGATATACCTGATTATACCGATTGATGACATGGTTGAGATTATGTAATGTGATGTGAGATATTGACTTGTTGCTAGTTGCTTATGCTTTGTTGTTGTTGTGTTTTCTTGCTGGGCCTTGGCTCACGGGTGCTACGTGGTGCAGGTAAAGGCAAGGGCAAGCTGGACCAAGCCTGAGGTGGAGAGCTCCGAGGTGTAATGTACATAGCCAGCTGTTCGATCGCCATGGTCGAGGAGTGAGTCAGGACAGGGATTACCTAACTGCTCGTTTTGCCTTAGTATGGCTGGTTTATGTATTTGAACCTTGTAACTTTTGTAAATGGCCTTTAAACTAATATTTTTGGGATCCCGTGCTAGTGAACAATGTTTCTTAATGAAAATGTAGCTTTTGAGACCAAAATATCTTAAACCCTAGTTCCTTTACAGTCTCGTAGACACGCTTTCAACTAATAGACTTGACTAGCAAGTCTGACACTTTACAAACACACAGTGTAACGGTCTTGGCTATCCAGGGCGTTACAAACGAGCCTGACGAAAAATACGTATGCATGATTGACTCACAACAAACCTAGATGACCCCAATAGTAGACTACCTCAAGACCGGCAGTCTCCTAGCAGACCAGAACGAAGCTAGAAAGCCGATGTATAAAATTCCAAGATACACTATTGTGGAAGGGAAGTTGTATAGAAGGGGGTACTCTATGCCATTACTTCGATGTGTAACCCCACCCGAGGCAAAAAAGAGTTTAGAAGAAATCCATGAAGGGTTTTGTGGAGATCACACTGGGGGCATAGTTTATCGAAGAAGGTGATAAGGCAGGGGTACTTCTGGCCCACAGTCAAGGCAGACTCGTTTGAATATGTCAAATGATGTGATAAATGTCAACGATTTGCCTCAATTCCACATGTTCCAACAACCAAGCTCACCATGATGAGCTGCCCATGGCCATTCGCAGTATGGGTAATTGACCTCATTGGCTCCTTGCCAACTGGAAAAGGTGGAGTAAGGTATGTTGTGGTCACAGTTGACTATTTTACAAAATGGACCAAAGCTGAACCCTTGGCCACTATTACCTCAGATAAAGTCCTAGATTCCGTAGTAAAAAATATCATCTGCAGATATGGGGTGCCCAGAAAGATAGTGTTAGATAATGGTACTCAGTTCGACAGTGATCTGTTTACACATTTCTACGAAAAAAATGGGATAATGAAAAGTTTATCCTCTGTGGCCCATCCCTAGTCAAACGGCAAGGTCGAAGCAGTCAATATGACTTTAAAAAGCTCCATGAAGAAAATGTTAGAAGAGGCGAAGGGAAAATGGCCCGAGGAGTTGCCTCAAGTCTTGTGGGCCTATAGAACCACAACACAGACTTCAACGGGGTATACTCCTTTCTCCCTAGCTTATGGATGCCAGGCCATGTTACCAATTGAGGTCAAAATCCCAACAATACGACGCGATGCGTACAATCAGACCTCGAACCAATCTTAGCTCGAAGAAAGTCTAGACCTCATAGAAGAAAGACGAGATGAAGCCCAATTGAAAAATGTTGCATACCAGGAACGAGCTACTAGGTATTTTAATAAGAGGGTTTGAGATAGAAAATTTGGATTGGGAGACCTAGTGCTAAGGCGTATATTCTTAGCCACACGAGACCCGTCTGCTGGGGTACTTGGACCTAACTGAGAAGGGCCTTACCAGATCGAGTCTGTTATTCGACCTGGAGTGTATAAGCTGGCGAGGTTAAACGGAGAATTGGTTCCGTGAGCTTGGAATGGTGAACATCTACGACCATATTATCAGTAATGTATGTTTTAATTGTATCCAAGCAAGTGCTTGATTTTTGACGTTTTTCTTAATTTCGTTCAAAGAGTTGTATTTTCTTTTTAGTGTTGTACCTTTTTTGCAAACCCTCATAGTTCAATAACCTACGATCACACTCATAGGATATTAAGGGGGCATAAGTGGTATACAATCATACCATAGGTTTTAAAAAATATAACATAAAGAAAAAGAAAAGTAATATCTTGATTATTAACCCGACATGAAAATTCATAAGTGTATGGATCATTAACCAAACACGCGAGCTAAGAATGTCTGGATTATTAACCCGACATGAAAATTCATACCATAGGTTTGAAAAAATATAACATAAAGAAAAAGAAAAGTAATGTCTAGATTATTAACCCGACATGAAAATTCATAAGTGTATGGATCATTAACCAAACACGCGAGCTAAAAAGGTCTGGATTATTAACCCGACATGAAAATTTATAAGTGTATGGATTATAAACCAAACACGCGAGCTAAATAAGTTTGGAATAAACTAGCAAAACCTAACCGATAGTAAAAAGTTGGAATCTTAGATAAACCAACTGCATACTAAGTCGACTTTGGGGCTGGAAAATTTTTCAAATAAGTTTCGACCTCGCAACCTCGAGAACATACTCAAGGATGAGGAAAAGTGACTAGAAAAGAAAAATATAACTAGACTACTAAAATTACATTCCAATTAAGTACTGTCAGGTACATGGTAAAAGTAAGGTTTGACCTTGACAATAACGAAGTCGAACATGGATACTTTGAATAAACTTTGCATGAATGCATTGAGATTCGAACTTAAATCCAATAGATGTACTTGTACGAATAAAAAAAAATGAAAGCAAGTCCTTAATATTGGCAGGCTCGAAATATTTCAATCTAGAAATATAAGGCATAATATTAAGGCAAAAAGCTAAAGGAAAAATCAAGTGCATAGAGATTTTCGAGCTAGAAATTTTTTTGCATAAAAAATTATAGTTCAAAACCGAGTTATAAAATTGTCTTTTCCCCAAGGGCACCAAAATAACAAAAGTAATTACAAAAATTTGCAATGGGTTGCAGCCCATAAATCTTGGCCTCAAGATTTGGATATTTCTCCAACTGCTGCCCCCGAGGTCTCTGCTGCTTCCTTGGCCTCGAACATGGCCTCCTCCTCGAGTCGTGCCTGCCACTTGGCGAAAAATCCGGCCTCCAGGTTGGCTAGGAAGTTGGTGTCAAGGTCGGGATTTTTCACCCAAATCCGATACATCGCCATGTCTACGGCGCGATCCTTTTTGGACTTGAACTCCTCTAGGAGACGGGCTTTCTCGCCTTCGATTACCTCGTAGGTTGACTTCTTTTCCTCCTCCAACTTGGCATTCAGTTCCTGAATTTCCTTGATCTTGGAGTCCTTCTCCTTGATCTCAGAATTCTTAGCCTCGATGTAACGCCCTGCTAATTAGGGTCCATTACCAAGTGTGTTTAAAATTAGTGCTGGACTTGCTAAACAAGTCATTTGGACCAAACATGTGATTAAGCCACTAAAGGTTCAGGTATTAAAAATTTGGTCAAGTCATAAACATCTTCATTTAACCAAAAACTTTGTTCTTTACACGAGATCCCCAAAATACAAGTTTAAGAGTCGGTTACAACACCAAGGTTACAAAATAAGCCGACCTAGGCAGCAAAACTGGGTTTAACCCTAGCTTCCTTGAGTTTCTCGGCTATGACGGTCCAGTGGACTGCATATGTACACGTCACTACTATCGCTCTCCAACTCATGGCTGGACAAGCTTCTCCTTACCTTTACCTACACCACAAAGCATCCGTGAGCCAAAAGACTCAGCAAGAAAACATATTCAACAATTCACAGAGTAATACATCAGACTAGCCATAATAACTGAAACTAGCATAAACATTACACAAATCAGCAACCATATAGTTGCACATGTGTGTGTCGCACTCCTTTTCAATTTGTTTGGCATCCAAGCCAGTCGAGTGCTTGGCGCACCCCCAAGGTGGCCTAGCCATAGTAGCCTGCACTCCACGTGCGTAATGCCAATCTCAACTCATAAGCCGAGTCGTACGAGTCCTCGACTTATGAGTCGAGCCTCCCATACCCCCGACTTGTAAGTTGAAGCTTAAAGACCCTCGACTTATAATTCGAGCTTCGGAGATCCTTAACTTATAAGCCGAGCCTCCTCAAATTAGATATGCCCTCGACTAAGAAGTTGATCTTTAACTAGATACTACAACAAATCCCTGGTTTATAAACCGAGCCCCAATCCATTTATCATATATATATATAGATACAATGTATTATAATACATTTAAACAACATACATAGGCATAATCATAATCATGCGCATTCACAGGCCTAACGCCCAAATCAAGATTATACTCAGCATTCAGGCCGAGCCCCAATCATGTATATCATATTCTCGATGCAGTTTTCTTACCTTTGGTCCAAGTGCAAGATACCAATGAACGACTCTTGAGCATGATCCTTGATTAGAGCCCCTAACGTTGACCTAGTCACAACCATAATAAAGAATCCCATCAACAACGAATGAATAAAGGCTTCTGGACTGAGTCCTAGCCTCTGGGACATCAAATTCCACTAAACACGATAGTAGGATCGATCCCGAGCCCTTAAGGTTGAGTTCCCGCACTCAAAACCCTCCCGGGGTCCAAAAACCCCTTAAGCGTCGCGACCCCAAGCCCTTGCGTCGCGGCCCGCCCCAATTAGAGGCTTAGCCTCCCCAATTCACCATACACGCATCGCAGCCCAGCCTAAGAGGCACCACGGTGCGCCCTCACGACAGAGCCCTCCTTGGATCCTTTGGTTCAAGAGGGTCGCGGCACACCAAGAACAGGGTCGCGGTCTGAACCCTTCGAACCCAGAATTTCTGGGTTTTTCCTTTAGCCGAACCCAACTAAATTCAACCCAATCACACTCAAAACTTCAATTCAATCCCCATAACCAGTTTAACACTTTTCCAGTAACAAAATCTAGCTAACTACTTGATTAAAACTCATCAAAAATCCAAAATTCACTCTCCAAACTCTCACACATGCAAATACTAAAGCTTCCAACAAAACCACAGAATTAACATAAAGAAATTCGAATTCAAGCCCTTACCTCTGAGATGAAATGACCATTGAGCTAATCCCCAAGTCTCACAAGCTTAACCCTTCAATTTGCTAAGCTTGGTTCCTCCAATTCCTCAAAATTCTCAAGCTACCAAGAAGAGGGAGAGAGAGCTACGGGAGAGAGAAAGTTGTTTTGTTTTCTGATTACTCTGTTTAAGCTTTCCCTCAGCTGAAGAAACATATAGTTTAAGTCTCTAACTAGGCACAAATGACCTAAATGCCCCTAGGCCAAATCAATCTCCCCAAAGCCCTTCAAGAGCAATTCCGTCAATTGCCACTCCCCATGAATCCCCGAGTGTTCCTCTAAATCCCCAACTATCTCAAAATAATACTAATTTAATCTCCCATTATCCAATAAAACCCGGTAATGTACTAAATTACCAAAATACCATTGTGCTCACCCTGAGCCAGGTATTTTACCCCGTTGTGACTTTTCCACTAACTTGCTCACTAGGATCACCTTGCGTCGAGTAACCCAAATATATCCACATAATAATGTGGTCTCAATCACACAGACGCATATTTACAATTATACCCTCAGCAAGTCAAATTACTAAAATGCCCTTCTTGTAAAAAACGGGCCCATATGCATATTTAGCATTTTTATTATAATATAAGTCACATAATGACATGCTCATACTATATTAGCACATAATTAAGACAATTATTGCCTCTCGGCCCCCTAATCTAGGTACTAAGCCATATTAGGGAATTTGGGATGTTACACTCGACCTCCTTCAAGGTCACCGCTAGCGTCGATTCGAGGTCAGACACCTTTTGGGCTTTTTCCAAGGCAGCCTCCAGCTTCGACTCAAGCTCGGAAACCTTTATAATGGCTGCATCACTTGATGCCACTTCCAGCTTCGCTGCTTTGAGTTCGTCTGCAAGCTTCAGCTAGGCATCTCTGGCTTCTTGCGCAAGTGCCCTGCTCGCAGTCACCTCGGTGTTTAGCATGAAGTTGTGCTGAGAAAAGGAGGCAAATGCATGTACACAAAAATAAACATGAATTATTAAAAGTACGATATAGGTTAGTACAGTACAAGAGGGTTAAAGTAAGAATGACTAACTGAGGAGATAAGCTCGCCACCCTTGTCAAAGATGGTGTTGGCATCGCGACAGGAGGTTAGAAACTCCCATTGTGGGGCGCTGAGGCTACTGAGACTTTGACCCACGCGGGTCAAGATGTCCGAGCACAGATTGACTCCATGCAGCCCTACTGCATTGTCAAGCACAAACTCCAGAACATGAGGTGAAATCGTCCAGAAACGTTCCCGCGCAAGAGTTTGTTTCTTCTGGGGTGCAGGGGCTTGCTGGACTGGACGGACAACAGGAGGAGGCAGGGTGGTGGTAGGCGCCACTAGCTCGATATTAGCATTTTCTCCGACCTTGAGAGTGGGTTCGGCAGCCTGACCCGAATTTTGAGTAACTGAGGTTGGAGGAGCCACCTTGGGTCCTTTTGGCATCTTGGAGGGGCACCCCCCCCCCCCCCCCCTTTGGGATGCTCGTTGGTGCTTGCTCACCTTCACAGCCATGGTCTGGTTGAGCACGTTGTCTAGGTCCGAGTCCATATCACCTGAAAAACATAAAGATCACACTTTAGTGATCGACCATAAATTACTAAAAGAAACAAGACTCAAAGGATAATAGAAACCTAACTGGTACTCTCGACAGAGCTTGAGCTTGGGGACCAGGAAATTCCCCTATCTTCTGAAGACATTGGGGGAGTCCCATCTCTATAGATGGGAGATAGCCTTGAAAGGTCTCTATATATATTGGTTCCGTATTGAACGACAATCCCATCCCAAACCTCGTTTAAGCTATACATGGTTTGATACTGCCCTAACCAGCTATCGAACCTACGAACCCTAAGATCTACCCATGACCACACTAAGAAATTATTCCTGGGGTCCTTGGTGAGGACCATAACCTCGGATTTGTGCTTAAGTAAGGAAGGAGACCACATGGAGGAATCGAGCACAACTTTACCTCCATCACCCGAGCTCGGTGAGGCTTCATCATAAGCTTCGTCGCCCGAGATAGGATGATCGTGTCGGCGGGATGCAGGGGCACGAAGCAGCGAGCTTAAAGATCTTCTGGGGAGAATTCGGTCAGTGGGGAGCGACACGTGTTCCCACCTAGAGTATTTGCGGTATGCCGAATCATCCGTAGACTGGCCTTCTTCTAAAAGGCCGCAAGCTCGGAGTTGGTCTTCATGGAGGAGGTAGGACAAAGACCTTCGACCATAAGGCAGTTGAAGCATCGTTATCCTATGCTCCACCATCATTTCTGATGGGGTGGGGCATTAGTAATTGGCTGCAGGAACAACTAAGTATCAATATTTCGAGCCTAACTATTCAATGGAAAAAGGGACAGGTATGATGAAATACATACGGGTGCATTGGAAAGAATAAAATCTGAAAGGAGCGACACCGTCTGTCCAAAAAAAGGTGAGCTTGAAATTCAGAGGGTGATTTGGCATGTCCTCAAAAAGCTTTTTCTCCTTCGGGTAGTTTGATAAGTAGTAAAATCCATCCCCTCCACGAGCTCGAGAAGGGTTGCTCTTGAGACAAAAGAGATATAATATCTCTTGGGGTGAAGGCCCTTCCCACTTTAGCTCGTGGTATAGCGACCTAAGGGTTGACAAAACCCTAAAGGAGTTGGTTTGGAGCTGGAATGGGGTGAGCCCGAAAAAATCCAAAAAGTTCTTGAAATATGACTTCAGGGGAAGCAGAGCCCCCGCCCTCATGTGTTCGCGACTCCAGGCGGCAAGCTTGATTTTACAGTCGGGATTGCCATCTCTCGGGATGAAGCAGCTCCGTTCGTTTAAGGTCGCTGGCAGGCATATCAGGGTGCCAGAGAGTCTAAGGCCATGATACGCCAACAACTCAGATATCTGGCTGGTAGACGTGACTGAGCTCCAGTAGTGCTCAGCCTCGAAAAACTCCTCTTTCGAGGTGGGGACCGAAAAGGCTTGGGAGGTGGAAGGACATGATGAAGAGTCTTCCATTACAGAAAATGAGAGTACCCCAGGCTCGAAGGCGATGTTGACTTTGAGCTTAGGGTCTAATGGAACAGGCCTGATCTCGGGGTCTGGGTCCGGATAAACAGCAACTCAGAGTATCCTTCTCTTGATTTCCTCGACCTCATCCATTCGGTGTTGAAAGCGGTCTCAAATATCTTCTTGCTCACACCTTTCTCTGTGCTCGCGTATCAGTAATTGGTTTCGGGTGAAGGGTGATTCAGGACTGGGAGTTGATGGGAGGTAAGGGATAGCGAGCTCGGGCCCCAACCGATTCTTAGAGTATTGCGACATCTAACAAGAAACAAAAGGGTGAGGGCCCAGTATATTAGAAATCACAAGGAAAGTATAATTTCAATAACTCAAGCTTGAAAGCTCGAGATAATAAGACTGCCTCAATCGAGATTGAAGTCTCGAAAGGACGAGATTAACTCGAAGGTAATCCCCAAACTATTGTAAAGTTCGGGCTTCGAGCGTGCACTCATGTGAGAGTGGGAAGGTTAATTTAAGTTTTGAGGAATCCCATAATTTTAGGAAAAAAGGCTGACAGTTACCTCGAAAAGGTGATATTTTTGGGATTTATACATTTAAAACCCTAAATAAAAAATCCCTATTTCTTAGGCTACACGAAACTCTCTCTCACCAAAAAAACCCCATTTTTTACATTTTTACACTAAAGAATTTGGGTCTAAAACCGTGATTTTGATCACATTATAATATTCCAGATCGTAAGTTTGCTTAATATCGATCAAATAGCCTTTAAAACTAGTGAAAACCCAGTAAGGAATAAAGCATAATGCCCAGTAAGGAAAAAAACTACTAAAGCATAAAACATAAAACATAAGGCATAAAATGGACTACAATATTAATGACCATCAACTTATTATCATAGTATGTGATAAAAACTGCTATAATCCTCTCAACTACTATTTTAGAGGTAGGTTTAGACACAACTATAGTCTATGATAACGATAATTTTTTTGGGATTTTCTATCTAAGCAACCATATTTCCCAAGTCACTATAAACATAAAAAAAAAAACATACATACAAACATATAGCACATAAAATCTAACTTATTTTCCTTCCAAAACAGAGATATTGGAGACAAGTGCAGGATCAGATGCTCCTAAAACCAAAAAGTAAAACCATAAGTTTCCTAGAGAGAAGAAAATGAAAAGAAGATCTTAAACCATTGGAATTCTGACTTAGCGAAAACCTTAAGTTCAAAGAAATCGAGTTCCTAACCAAAAGCCATTATAACGAGTTAGAATTTGAAGTAAAAGAAAAGAATAAGAAGAATATAAATAGACTAGACCTGAGGATTAAGAGTACCTTAGATATCTTAGAGCTTCGATCTATACTTCAAACACCAAAATCACACTATAGCTTACTTCCCAAGTGTTTAGAAAAGCTTAGATTTGAAAGTTTTAACCCAAACCCTAGTGTTTCTCTCTAGAACGAAAATAACAGCTTGGAGGCTTGAAAAGTGTTTGAAAGATGATGAAAATGACCGAGTGAAACGTCCTATTTATAAATTTTAAGGAGTGAAACTAACTCCCATTAAAATGAATAAATAAATGAATAGAAATGACATTTTCTGCTAAAAAAATGTCCAGAACTCGGTCAAAATCGTTTAAGAACAAGTCCAAGCTGTTGAAGGTTGTTTCTAGCTTCGAATTCCACTGAGGTTCAAAAATGGCTATTGGAGCCAATATCGCATCCCCTGTTTTCCCGAGGCTTTGTGATTTCGTTCATGAAAAGTCGACGTGTTTTTCGTATTAGCATAGGCGATATATCGACTCCTATAGCTGCGATATATCAGCTTACACTGATGTACTAAACCACGTTCTTGCACATTTTAAGCACACTTAAATTGTTTAAACTACTTTGACTGAGTAATACGAGATCCTAACATCTGAGGGAAGGTTCTAGACTTCCTAGGCATATCTTTGATTATTTTTATTAATCTAAAATCCTTAAATAAACATAAATGTGACAAATGTCACATTCTTAATTATTCTATTTAAACCTTAGGTTATAATAAATAATATTTCTAGGACCAACTACATTAATTAAACCTTATGATAAAATTAATATTTTTAAACTATAGACTAAACTTATAAAATTCATGACTAGCTCTACGAGTTTCCAAATAATTCCTGGCTTGATTTTATATCACGAAAATTAAAATACTACAGCATAAGATACTATTATCTAACTAAGTAAAATTATGAGGCACTACATCTTCACTATGTGGAATTCACTAAGTGTTTATACCTTGATTGTATTTTAACACTTATCTTTTGTATTTAACCAATCATAACACACACTCCTCTGTCCATTCAAATTTCTTGCCCCCTCTCAAAAGGTTAAAAAATGGCAGACATTTGTCAGTTGATTTCGAGATAAACATGTTCAAAGCTGCCATTCGTCCAGTTAAACTCTGGACATCCTTGTGTTTTCAAGGTGAAGGAATTTCAATTAGGGCATTTATTTTGTCTGGGTTTGCCTCGATTCCCTGAGCATTCACTATAGATCTGAGGAATTTTCCCGAAGATAATCCGAAAGAGCACTTTTGTGGGTTTAACCTCATGTTGTATTTTATGAGTATAGTGAAACATTCTGTGAGATCAGCAACATGGTTAGTGGTGTGTTTATATTTGACCAACATGTCATCCACATACACCTCCATGTTTCTTCCTATCTGCTCAGCGAACATACGATTTACCAATCTGGGGCTCGTTGCTCCACCATTTTTTAACCCAAAGGGCATTACATTGTAGCAGTATAGTCCTTTATCCGTCACAAAGCTCATGTCTTCCTGGTCGGGAGCATGCATGGCTATCTAGTTATATCTAGAATATGAATCCATAAAAGACATGATATCATGTCCTGAGGTTGCATCAACGAGCCGGTCAATTTGAGGCAATGAAAAATAGTCCTTTGAGCACTCCTTATTTAGATCTGAATAGTCAATGTAGGTCATCCATTTCCCGTTTGGCTTGAGAACTAACACTGGATGAGCTATCCAATCTGGATAATAAGCCTCTCTAATAAAGCGTTTGGCTTTTAACCTGTCCCCCTCCTCCTTTAAGTCTTGCTTCATTTCATCATCAATGAGCCTTCTCTTTTGTTGTTTCGGAGGAAATGTCTTGTCTATGTTTAGAGCATGACTGATTATATTGGGACAGATTCCAATCATGTCCGCATGGGACCAAGAAAAATGTCCTAATTTTCTTGGAAAAATGTCCTAATTTTCTTGTAAAAATTGAGTTAATTGCTATTTCGCCTATCTGGAGAGATTTTTCCTGATTTTTACTGCCTTTGTCGGGACCTTATCTGTAACGCCCCAACTCCAGGGACCGCTACAGTGCACATTGCAAACAGTGCTAAACTCGCTAATCGAGTCATTTGGCCATAAACGTGTAGCTAAGTGTGATTAGCCGTTTAGGGATTAAAATTTTTGGTTAAGATATAACGTTTCACTAGAACGTTTACTGTATACGTTGGGATCCCAAAAATATAATTTCAGAGTCTATTACAAGAGAATATTTACAACAGGCCGTTCTAAGCGGCAAAACAGGGTTTAACCCTAGTTCCTCTTTCAAACCTCGCCCAAGTATTGGTCGAGCAGCCGCATATGTACACGTCATCACCTAAGCTCTCCAACTCAAGGATGGTCCAGCTTCCTTTTGCCTTTACCTGCACCACAAAGCACCCGTGAGCCGAAGCTCAACAAGAAAACTCATATGCTCATGAACAGTCATATCATGATATCAAATCATATCTGGCATGCCTAGCAAATATAGCTCTATTCAGCATGCAAATGAATTCAAACAATGCTGGGGTATCCAGGATAAGAAATCCTGCCCTTTCTGATTGGAGGACTATCAAGTCAATCCTAATCAGATGAGTGTCGCAACACTTGAGGTTCTAGTAGACCATGCTGAGTGACTACCAAACGAGTCACTAGGGGCTCAGATAAGAAATCCTGCCCTTCTGATTGGATGACTATCAAGTCAATCCCAATCAGATGAGTGTCTCAGCACTCAAGGTTCTGGTAAACCATGTTGAGTGACCAATAAGCAAGTCACTGGGGCCTCAATGCCCAAAGCCATGCATATGATGATCAAGATGATCATACAGAGCTCATAGCTCTGATCAGATGAGTGAATATCACTTTGAGGTCCTGTTAAACCATACTGAGTGACCGAAAAACAAGTCACTAGGGGCCCAGTGCCCATAGCCGTGTAACGACACCGTTACCTAGGCTTTCCTGCAACGGATCTTATCAAATGAGTGACTGACAAGCATGTCACTGAGGGCCGGTGCCCATAGCTATGTGACCTAACAGTCACGGGGCTCGCTAGCCCTGGCTCTAAATGACTAGCCTTTGGCTAGATAAGCGCTTGTTTATATTCATCGAACTTGAGCTCGGTCCTGTATTAATGCTCTTTGAGTCATTCAATGCAGAAGGTCGATTTGATCTGATCGACATGGCTTGCATGGAACACGCTAAGGTTGTCCTGACTAGTGAGTCAGCCCAATGTGACCAGTGCCCAGTACCACTGCCGAACCTGACTAATAAGTCACAGCTTCACAGTTAATACTAACACCTTTGCCAAATCTGACTAGTTAGTCAGAGCCATGAACAAGTAAGCAATGCTATCAAACATATATCATATGTCACACATCTGAAGATGAGGCATTCAACATGCTTACTTAACAATTGTGAGCATAATAATGATCATGCACAAACACAGAGACTCAAGCTCTGACCACTCTCATATTCATCATTCATGGCATGCCCTAATCACATGTTTCTCGTGCATCTCATGCATCACATTTAACCATCCAGCATGCCTCAACAATAATCATATGCAAATGGGAAAAGTTGCCAAGCATTCATTATGCTATCAATGTTTACATTTAAACATCCAACATGCATCATAAATAACCATGCATGTCACACATGGGGTGCAGTTTTCTTACCTTGGGTCCAAGCACAGGTTACCAACAAATGAGCCACAAGCACGATCCTGATTCCAAGCCTCTAGTGATAACCTAGTCACAACCAAAAACGGTGATCCAATGAGTTCAAGCTCTAAAACCAACTCTTGAACTAAAACTTAGCCTCCAAGACATCAATTCTCACTAATCCGGGTAGTAGGAATGATCCCGAGCCCTAAAACCATGTTCCTGGGGTCAAAACACCCAAACGGTCTCAAAAGCCTGCCTGAGCCGCGGCCCCCAGCACAACCAGAGGCAAGCGCCGCAGCGCCCACACCAAGGGCCGTGGCGCCCAGCAAGAACAGAACAGGCACTTGCTTCATCGAGCAAGGGCCGTGGCCCAACTTCGGGGCAGCCAGTTTTCTTCATTTTTAAACCTTTTAAAACCTCCCAAAAACATGTCTAAACATCTCCAAACTCAAAAATCAAAGTTCCCAAACATCCCCATCATCCAAAACCAACAAAACTCAAGTCTCAAATCACCCAAAAACTCCTCAAAACACAAAGTCTAATTCAAGCTTAAAAACTTTTAAAAACTTAAAACTTAAACTTGAATTACCTCCAATTGAGTTGTTTCCAACTAAATCCTCCGGCTAATAAGCTTCTAATTCTCCTTAGGATTGCTATGCCTCAATCCTTGCTTGAATCCGAGTCCTAGAACTAAAGTTATCTTTGAAAACGCGATCGGGAGACGAAAAAGGGACTTTAGGGAGAGAGATTGTACAAAACGTTCTTTTTATTTTCTTAAAAGGTTACTTCAAGCTTAAGTAGCTTCCAATAAAACCTAATGCTCGGGGTCCCGAAAACACCCCCGGGGACATTAGTCAAAACTTCCAGAATTTCCCCTGGTCTTACTAACTCCTAATTTATCACCAAATATTAATTCCCATTACCCGATAACCCGGTAATGCTCTAAATACCCCTTGACTTACTCCAAGTCAAGCTTAAACCCCGTTGTGACTTTCCCACTAGCTTACCTCCTAGGATCGTCTTGTGCTGGGTAACACTGGCATAACCAAATAATAACAAAGCACCACGCCCATTTCACATATATGCCAGAAATGCCCGAAATGGCCAAAATATGAAAATCACCCAATTAATCACAAATGGGTTCACATGCATATTTAATACACCTAAACATGCATATTATCATTAAATAGCATAATAAATCAATTATGGCCCTCCCGGCCTCCTAATCAAGGTCCTCAACCTTATTAGGAAATTTGGGGCATTACATTATCCTTGAGCTGGACATCTTCGAGCTCTTCAATCAGCCCAAGTTTAGCTCGGTCTTCACCCATTCTAGGGTCAATCTCATTTTCAATATCAAAGACCATTTTTTCCATCTCTTCGATTACAACCAGTGCTTGGGCACTGGGTTGACCCTTTCCTCTCATGGATATGTTGTAGCACTCCTGAGCTACCATCTGGTCTCCTTTCAATGTCCCAATTCCACTTGGTGTTGGGAATTTTACTGCCAAATGCTATACTGATGTTGATGACCCCAACTTAATCAAGGCTGGTCTCCTGAGCTGAACATTGTAGGCAGAGGGTGTGTCTAAAAATATGAACTCCAACATCTTAGTTACCAAGACTGGATATTCCCCTAGGGTTACAGGGAGTTCAATGGCTCATGTACTCACAATCCCTTCTCCTAAAAACCTGTACGAGGTGGTTGCACAAGCCTTTAGGTCTCGAACTGATAGACCCATTTTCTCCAACATAATTTTATACACGATATTCACTGAACTCCCATTATCAATTAGCATCTGGTGAACCCTTTTATTGGCGAGCTCTGCAACGCCCTACTACTTAGGGACCATTACACTGTGTATTTTAAATAGTTATAAACTCGCTAAACGAGTCATTTGTCCATAATCATGTAACTAAATGTGATTAACAGTTTAGGATTACAAATTTTGGTCAAAGATACAAACGTTTCACTAAAACATTTACTGTATACGTGGGATCCCAAAATACATTTGAAAGGTTAAATACAATAAAGGAGTTACAACCTGCCGACCTAAGCGAGAAAATAGGGTTTCGCTCTAGTTCCTCTTTAAACCCTCGACTGTGGTGGTCGAACAGCCACATATGTACACATCGTCACCTAAGCTCTCCAACTCAAGGATGGTCTAGCTTTCTTTTATCTTACCTGCACCACATAGCACCCATGAACCGAAGCTCAGCAAGAAAACTTAAACATGCTCATAAGCAGTTAATAACATGTCACCAAATCATAATAAGCATGCCTAGAAGTAATAACCTTATTAATGCATGCATGCAAGTACAAATAAATGGTTATGGGATCATTATGGGGCTTGCAACCCTAATAAGATGACCATGGGGTCAACCTGGGGTCCTTTGCTCTGAATAGATAACAGTGGAGTCATCCTGGGGTCCTACGCCTAGAATAGATGACCATGGAGTCAACCTGGGGACCTGTGCCCTGAATAGATGGCCATGGAGTCAACCTAGGGACCTGTGCCCTGAATGGATGACCATGGAGTCATCCTGGGGTCATGTGCTCTAGATAGATGACTGTGGAGTCATCCTAGAGTCCTGTGCCCTGAATAGATGACCATGGGGTCAACCTAGAGTCTTGTGCCCTGAATAGATGATTGTGGAGTCATTCTGGGGTCCTGTGCCATAAGCCATGTGACCATCAAGTCATCTGGGCCTTTTAGCCCTGGCTCTGAGTAACTAGCCAAGCGCTTTAGTTTTCTTTGACCATAGGGTCGGACGAGCATATAATGCTCTCTTGATTAGATCTAATCATATCCATCAGCGCTCGATGCGCTATTGCTGCTCTTGACTAATAAGTCAGTGCTTTACAACCAGCGCTCAGTGCTATTGCCGTCTTTGACTAATAAGTTGGTGCTTCCTCAATGAGGTAATGCAAACAGGCATATATCATATGTCAAATATCGAGATATAAGGCACTCAGCATGCTTAATCACAATCACAAGCATAATCATAATCATGCACATTTATAGAGACTCAAGCTCTGATCAATTCCATATTCAACATTCATGCCATGCCATAATCACATGTATCACATGCATCACATACTAGGTGCAGTTTTCTTACCTTTGTTCCAAGCACAGGTTACCAATAAACGACCCTCAAGCACGATCCTAGTTCCAAACCCCTAGCGATAACCTAGTCGCAACCATAATATAGAATTCTGTCAAAAATGAGTAAATAAAGACTTTTGGACCGAAACCTAGCCTCCGAGACGTCAAATCCTATTAAGCAGGGTAGTAGGATCGATCCCGAGCCCTTAGGTTTAAGTTCCCACGAGTAAAAACCCAACTTGGTAAAAAATGCACAAGCGGGCCGTGACTTGGTCATGGGGGTCGTGACATGCCTCCCATACAAACAACCCTCTAACTGGGCTTCAGGATGCAAGCCGTGACTTGCCCCCTAAAGTCGCGACGCGCCCCCCAGGCAGAACCCTTCCTGGTTCTGGGTTCACACATGTCGCAACTTCCAAGAACAAGGTCGCGACCCAACCTCGAACCCAGCCATTTTCTTCATTTTTTCCCATTTAAAATCCTCCAAAAACCTATCCAAACATATTCAAATCCCAAAAACAAAGTTCCCAAACATCCCAATGGCCCAAAACCTAAGCTTTTAACAACTCAAAAATCATCAAAGCTTAAAAACTCAAAACTTAGATTACCTTTGATTGCTTCATTTCCCAATTAAATCCTCCAGCTAATAAGCTTCTAATCTTTCCTAGAATCGTTATGACTCTAACCTTGCTTGAATCCAATTCCTAAAACTCGAGTTTCCTTCGAAAATGCTAACGGCGTCAAAAAGAGAACAAAAGAGAAAGAGAACGTACTGAACGTTCTTTTTATGTTTCTAATAGGTTACTTCGATCCTAAGTAACCTCAATCAAATCCTAATGCTCGGGGTCCCAAAAATTCCCCCGGGGTAAAATAGTCAAAATTCCCATAATTCCCTCATGATCTCACTAACTCCCAATATATCATCAAATAATCATTCCCATTACCTAATATCCCAGTAATGTGCTCAATACCCAATATACCCCTTGACTCACTCTGAATCAAGTATGGATCTCGTTGTGACTTTCTCATTAACTTGCTCCCTAGGATCGTCTCGTGCCGAGTAACCCAAGCATCTCCACATAGTATTGCAGTACCACACACATACCACATATATGCCAAATATACCCATAACAGGCCAAATTACAAAAATTTCCCTTTTAAACAGAAATGAGCCCACATGCAAATTTAATACACTTAAACATGCATATCAAGTCATATTATAATATAACTCACATAATCACATAATGATGCACATATATATCACATAATCACATAATTCCATAATTTGTCATCTTGGCCCCCTAATCAAGGCCCTAAGCCTTATTAGGAAATTCGGGACGTTACAAGCTGCATGGTGATAGCCAAAGGGTCACTATGCGGGAACTGTACGTGAGATTCATCCTCCTCTGTGAAGGTTATTTGTTGGGTTTCGACTCATTGTTGTTTTTGACCTTGGGGCTTCGAGACATACGGTGAACCATCCTTAGTTTTTAGTTCCTGCACATATCTATTTTGGGCATTCCTGCTTGTTCTAGCTATATGGGGCCCTCCTGAGGTGGTTATTACATCTTCTCCATCAATCAGAGGTGGTTGGTTATCATCCTGAGCAATGGGTTCCGCTAGCTGAGGTGGTGGCGCAGGCTGAGCTGGTGACACCCTTTAGTTTTGTGAGGCTTGCCCTGTTGGTAACTGGTTTACCATGTGCGCAGCGGAATGCACGTGGTGGTGGGCCAAGGGATTTCAAAAAAAATTATTTAAACAATCTTTAAATAACCGGATCCATTAATATGTGTTTATTAATCAATGACATAGAAAAAGATAAGGAATTTTACCAGTTGTAGAACTATCTAGATTCATCACTATCTTTTTGTATCACCTACGAACATCCAATCGTTAACAACCTCCAAAATACTCAAACCAAGATATTCCAAGATTTAATCTACACCTCAAGACGCGAGTGGGCACGAAGAGTAATGGTTGGAATTTTAGTGATTCTCAAGATATTCTCAACACATGAGAACTTGGAATTTTTCATGTCTGAGATAATTTTCCAGGATAGAGAAAAATAATACGATATAATTTTCTCTCTGTGAAATACTTAGAATTCTCTAGAATAATATTCTTTAAAACAATTTCCTTATCAGATAGTTTTATAAAAGAATAATAAATTCAAAATTCAAATTATAAAACAAATTATTAATTAATTAATTAATTAAATAAAAATATCCAAGACCCAGTCTTGGAGGTTGTTACACGCCAGTCACAGTGCAAGCACTGTGAATGGCGTGTAACACATGTTTTTTTCAAGGTATGTGTCTTAACCAAATTTATTTATTTATTTATTATTTAATAATTATTTATTAAAAAAATATATAAACCTGATAACTAATCTTATCATATTAATTAATGAATAAATTTCAAACTAATTTTGAATTATCTAAATTATCTTTTTAAATAATACTAATTAATTCCAAATTAATTAGTCTAGTTATTTAAATGAAATTTTTTAAAATTATAATATATTTAAATAATTAATTTTAAAATTTTAATTAATTTATCTCAATTATATATTTGACCATGAAGAAAAAATATATTCCAAATATATTTTTCCCTTATTTTTCTCAGTTTCAATTCTTACCTTGAATATTGTTGATAGAGCATTCCCGGAGACTTATGGACCTATAATTTTAAGCTCCAATAAATTTAGATTATTAATTAAGACTCTTTAATATAATAACCTTATTTTATTAATCTCAATATTATTCTACTAAAAATAAGAGACTACACTCTTGCAATTATAAACATTTATTTATTGAGTACTTTTATAGATAAAAATCTTCCACCATTTTAATCATTACATACAATTCAATCATCTATTAATGGTTCATAATTAAAGTAGGAATAAGATACTATTTTACCTCTCTAATTATTTCTTGTTTCATAAGTACCATTAACTTTACTAGTGAAGGTTAATTCATAAACTGATTTATGAATTTGAGCTCAATAACCTTTTAGTTCCAAAAGCTAACCCTTAAGAGAACCATTATTCAATTACTCTTGGAAATGTATAGATTCCATATTTGTATATTATGTCCCCAACCATTCACATCAATGAGTCCCCAAATTTTTTTTTTCAGCTTGATCATTTTGACAAACCAAAGCGAGTGAATCAAATGACTCAAATGGCATAAACATGAGTTCATAATAACTTCAGGATTAAGATCAATTTGTATATGATTATCTTATTGATTAATACTTATAAAACAAAACGATATTCAGTTATGTATTAATAACATATCGAGTCTAGTTCATGTATAACCACATTATACAAAGTACCTCCACTAAGTTGTCCTACTATATCAGTAATCCGGATAAAGATTACATGTATTAATAATTCTAGTGAATTGTGCTTACAATATTTAATCCAAAGATTCTTTATAACTTTGTTTTACTGTGAACTATTTAAATTCGTTCCCTACAATCTTAATCCTATCGCACCATTACAAGATTGTAGTCACAATAACGAATTCGGGAAATTTCTGATATTAATATAATATTATTCAAATAATAATAATAAACAATCAATATATGCAAAAATTCATCTTAATTATTTATTTCATAAAACATTGTCCAACACATATGCTTTCAAGGGCACAATTCCTAACATTCTCCCACTTTCCCTAAAACAAATGAGGCATCTCTCTCAAACCCACATTTCTAACATGATCCTTAAAAGACTTAGTAGCCAGAGTCTTAGTGAAAGGATCTACAGGGTTATGTTCTTAAGCTATCTTCATAACTGGTACATATCCTCTGTGAACTATATCCTTGATCAAGTGGTACTTCTTTTCATTGTGTTTTCCCTCTTATGACTCCTTGGTTCCTTTGATTTAGCTACTGCCCCACTGTTATCACAGTATAGGACAAGTGGCTATTCCATGTTTGGAACAACTTTCAGATTAGTATAAAAAATTTTGAGCCACACAACCTCTTTAGTTGCTCCACAAGTAGCTATATATTCGACTTCCATGGTAGAATCTGCAATACTAGTTTGTTAGATACCATGCCAGACTACAACTCATCCACCAAGTGTGAACACTGACCCAAAATTCGATTTCCAACCATCTATTTTTTTTATTGAAAATCTGAATTAGTGTAACCAATGGGGTTCAAGTCACCACCTGAATATAAAAGCATATATTCTCTAGTTTTCCTAAGATACTTGAGAATATTCTTTGCAACCCAACGACTCATTCCATGATTGGATTGATAACGACTAACTATCTCTACTACATAACAAATGTCACGTCTTGTACACAGCATGTCGTACATAAGACTACCTACTGCAGAAGCGTAGGGATACTATCTCATGTTCTCTTCTTCTTGAGGTGTCTTAAGACACTGTTCTTTAGAAAGGACAATTCCTTGACGAGTTGGCATGTCACCCTTCTTGGAATTTTGCATACCGAAGCGTTCTAGTACCTTATCAATATAAGTTGTTTGAGATAGTGCCAAAACTTTGTTTTGTCGATCTTGAAGGATCCTTATGCCCAAAACATAGTTTGCATCTCCCAAAGCTTTCATTTAGAATTGCTCAACTAGCCATTTCTTTACTTTTGTTAATGTTTCAACTTCATTTCCAATCAATAGAATATCATCAATGTAAAGAACTAAGAAGACCACAATGCCATCTTTGATTTGTTTATAGACATAGGTTCATCAACGTTCTGTTCAAAACCATACGTTTTAATTGTGTCATCAAATCTTAGATTCCAAGATCTTGAAGTTTATTTGAGCCCATAAATGGACCTAAGAAGCTTGCAAACCTTTTGCTCTTGACCTTTGACTTCGAACCCTTCTGGTTGAGACATATAAATGGTCTCGTCAAGATAACCATTCAGAAATGTTGTCTTAACGTCCATTTGACATATCTCATAGTCCATGCAAGCAGCTATGGACAAGAGTATGTGAATAGATTTTAGCATGGCTACATGAGAAAAGTTTTCTTCGTAATCAACCTCTTCTCTCTGGGTATAGCCTTTGGCTACAAGCTTAGCTTTGAAAGTCTCCACTTTCCCATTCTCTCCTCTTTTCTTCTTGAATATCCATTTGCAATAGAATATACCACCTCTAGTCTTTTTGGAATACCCTATAAACATGCACTATTCATTTCGTGAGTATAACTTTCCAGTCTTTCCTTTTAGCACGTGTGCTGGACACCCCCAAGTATGAAAATGGTATAAACTAGGTTTAGTACCATTCCATAGTTCTAATGGTGTCTCCTGGATTGACTTTGATGGAATAGAATTCAATATGTACATTGCACATTGAATTGCATAGACCCAGAACGATAGTGATAATGATGAATAGCTCATCATTGATCAACCATATCTAATAACATCATGTTCCTTATTTCTGAAACACCATTTTGATGTGGTGTTCCAGGTGCTATGAGTTGGGATTGAATTCCATGATCATGCAAATGATCCTCGAAATCATAATCCAAGTACTCTCTTCCTTGATCAGATCGAAGAACTTTTAGTGATTTACCTAATTGTTTTTCAGCTTCTGCTTGGAATGCAGCTGTTGTGACTTATCTCCTTTTTTCTTCTTACTCCTTTCGCATCAGGAGTATTTCCCTCATTCTTCTTCCTTTTGGAAGATTTATCATTAGAGGGTTGTACATCAATTGGAAATGTCGAGATTACAACGGGGTTCATATTTATCGTTGTAGTTATTGGGGTCAGAGGTGCTTGCTGTAATGCTAACCTGGCCTCCTCTATATTGATAAATCTTTGTGCTCACTCTGTGAACTCCATTATGGTTCGAACTAGTTTTCACTGCAGGTCATCCCAAAGGGTGCTTCTTGGCAGGATTCCAACTCGAATAGCCATCAGGTGACTGTTATCATCGACATCCCGAGCTCGAGCAACCTCGATATTAAACCTCCCAATTTTTTTTGAGATATTCTCCTAGATGTTGCTTAATATTGGCCAAGGATGAGGCCTCAGGCTTAATACTCTTTGTAGCTCGAAACTGCTTTTTGAAATCTTTCGACAACTTATCCCATGACGAGATGGAATGCCTACAAAATTTATGGAACCAAATTTTTGCTGTTGTTGTTATTTTTTATGGGAACAACATACATCTAAGCTCTAGAACAACGATACTGGCCCTCATCATCGTGTTGAAGGTGCTTAGATGGCTTCCTGGGCCGACACTTCCATCATACGGAGCCACGTGAGGTATTTTGAAACCATTTGGAAAGGGTGTGCTCAAAATATGGGGATCAAACGATTCAAACTCCTTGTCTGAGTCATACAATTTTTCCTTGTTTTTCCCTTCTCGAAGGAGCCTCAATTGTTCTTCGAGCATGTTAATCCTCTCCTGAACTGGGTCTACTAGAGGCGGTGCCTGTACTCTAGGGAGTTGGTTACTGCTCATAGGAACTCCAACTCCTTGTTGGTGTAATGGGTTGTAATTATTCCCATACACTGGTTATGGAGGCTTTCCTCATTGGGAATTTAGGTGAGCCCTTAAGTCTGGGTTCGGCTAATTCTACTGCCCTCGCTTCTGATTTAAATGATCTCAGAGATCAGGACCATTATTTGGGTAGTTTTCGTAGTATCTTGGCTTGTTTTTATATACAGTGTGAACACTGCAAATTGGAAATGATCTTGAAAGACCCAGGCCTCAAGCAAGGCCTTTACGAGGTTGACATGTCTCACCCCACGCGAGGTCTCACGCTTACCTCGCTGAAGGTCCTATGGACCCGTGCCTAAGTGTCGCACACTCATCTCGCGAGGCCATCTCACAGGACCACACCTCAGTCGCACTTAGGTGCCCAGGCCCACGCACTCATCTCGCGAGGCCGTCTCGCAAGACCACGCCTCAGCCGCGCTTAGGTGCCCAGGCCCACGCACCTATCTCGTGAGGCCCCCATCTCGCAAGGCCGTCTCGTAGGGCCATGCCTCGACTGCGCCCATGCACCCATCTTGCGAGGCCGTCTTGCAGGGCCACTTCTCGGCTGTGCTTAGGTGCCCAGGCCCACACACCCATCTCGCGAGGCCCCCATCTCGCGAGGCCATCTCGCAGGGCCACGCCTCGGCCAGGCCCACGCACCCATCTCACGAGGCCCCCATCTCGCGAGGCTGTCTTGCAGGGCCATGCCTCGGCTAGGCCCACGTACCCATCTCGCGAGGCCGTCTCACAAAGCCACACCTTGGCCGCGCCCACGCTCCCTTCTCGCGAGGCCCCATCTCGCGAGGTCGTCTCGCAGGGCCACGGCTCAGCCGCGCTTAGGTGCCCAGGCCCACGCACCCATCTCGCGAGGCCGTCTCGCAGGGCCACGCCTCAGCCGCACCCACGGACTCATCTCACGAGGCCCCATCTCGCGAGGCCGTCTCGTAGGGCCACGCCTCGGTCGCGCTTAGGTGCCCAGGCCCACGCACCCATCTCGCGAGGCCGCCTCGCAGGCCACGCCTTTATGATATAAGTATATGCCCCGCTGAAGAAGCCTTCCTCTATTTTCTAAGGAAGGTGTCACCAGCGGGGCGCGACTCCCACATGCTTATCTCACTCAAGGCTACAAATCCTCTTATATTTAGCAAAGTAAAAAGGGGTTTGGAGCAAGGGTGTATCTTGGATATACGAGAGCAACCTTTAGGTACAAGGCACGCATACGGGAACAGGTTGTACGACCATGAGGAGCACAGAGGCGTAACTCTAACGTCCGTTCTAGACATGCAGTGATGGTACAAGTTAGTACCAATGGTGGAGACACTACCTGCTCGTCTCTGACCATGTATCAGAGTCGACACCACAACCACCTGTGCCACTACGTCTGGTGCCACTTCTCTGACACTCGTACTAAATAAGAAGTGGAGGCATTCCCACGGACCCTGTCTACGTACCAGAGCCGACACCATGACCTTCTGCACCACTACTACCTGTGCCACCACACTGACAACGTACTTGTAAACAATCCGGTCCCCTGGGACCATAATGTATTAGGGGCCATTAGAGCCCACTATAAAGGGGACCTCACTTCATCATTGGAGGGGGGTTGGAAAATTCTTGTAAAATCAGATTGATCTAGGGGCAATATACGAGTTTTCTTTCTATTTTCTGTTTTCTACTTTCAATTTTCCGTCAATTTTCTAGTTCATTTGTGTTCATTAGATATTGATTTAAGTTTATGAGTTTTCCATCCACATTCCGTTGACGAATTCTTACCAACAACATACAGCCAGTGACCTACTAACATTCAAGTTGTTAGTACGATAACTATCTTCGAGAAAACTGACTGTTCTTTGTTGTTGTTGCTGCTGAGCATAATTTCGAGGTGGGTTGTCCACGTGTACCCTAATCCCAGTAGCTCGGGACATGGATAGGCGACTTTTCGACTGCTGGGGTTGTATCGCCTGTCTTTCCCCTTGGTTCGCTCCCATAAGGACCTCATGGCTATTCCTTTGTCCATGTCTGGTTCTGGGATTTCTTTCTACGCTTACGCTCCTTGCGCTTCGGGTTGGCCTTTGAGGTACCCCTTCGCTGACTCGAGTTCCGCCTGGGACATGCTGTGGCGTGTCTCAAGCTAGTGATGGGTGCCTAATGGGAGAAGGAGGATGCCTAATCGGAGATGGTGGAAGTCTCTCGCTATTTTGGGCCAGCCTCGCATGTTTTGGGTTATTGCTCTGAGCATCTTGTGGACCAACTCGGTTATTCCCAGTGTTTGTAAGGGCCTCCCTCGCTTGGTTAGTGTTTGACCATAGGGGATTTCGAGATGAAACCCTCGATTGGCTATCTCCAGTGTTTGCTTCAGTTCCTCCCATTTGGGCATGTCGAGCCCTTTGTTCATCTATTCAAGCCACGGTACTTCCCCGAGGAAGTCCCCTGGTCCTCCTGAGAGGTGCTTGGGCTTTAGAAGCCCTCCTTTCCATTTCTTCATTCAATCGAACGACCTCAGCTAGCCTTTCTCTTAACCGTTGATTCTTCAATTCTACCATCGGGACATACCTCTCAGGATTGTAATCATCCTGATGAGGTGGTCGTGAACTTTGACCAAGATCACGTGGGGTTGTAGATGCACTCTCTTCATCTAGAGCTTGATCATCATTAATGAGTCGTTTGTCAGCCCGTCGAGGATGTTCCTTAATTCATGGTGTAGTTTCCTATGAGATTCTAGGTAGTGGCGTCCACTTCCAGATCCAAGGATGTTTCTAGTGGGTGCAACCATTTATACAATGAACAAGAGTTTGAATGGGAGGTTTATAAGAATCACTTAATGCTCTCAACAAAAGCACCAAATTGTTGATAACATTTTTTGTCAACTAAAAACAAGAGCCATTAAGCTATAAGAACAAATTAGGAAGAAAAGAACAACAAATATTTTTTACGTGGTTCAGTAGTTAAATCTACCTAGTCCACGAGTCACTTTTATTTATGTGTTTATGTTTGAGCCTTGAAAGCAACTTCACAGAGTTTCTCCATACAAGAATTGAGTGTATCCCATACAAGTGAACAATCCCAATATTCATAGGCTTAGTTCAGATATTCTTCCCTACATTTTTAAGAAAGTTATAACAATATACATTTGAATTTGAAATATATTGAATCCCTAAAGAATTAGGTTAACTAAACAAATCCATAAATGTAGGCGCAAATTACTCAATCATAACTATCTGGTATCTTTTGGAGATACGCTTTCGAGCTTATACAACAATCTTTGAGCTGACACCTGGAATGTTGTCCGAACCATCAATTATCAATCTTTGGAGGTTGATCTCTGATTATGGCCTGGACCTCTCGAACCAACCCCCCATTTAGAGCTGAAATGGTTACGATGTATTAACTCTAATAACTTTAATGCATGATCTTAACTCTATTATTTCCTAAGCCTACATTTCGAGATGATTTAATCTGTCTCGAAATTTGGGGTATAACAACCTTAAAGGTAATTTGTTACAAGTTTTGTGTTCTCTAGTAGCATGATCTACTTGAGTGTACTTAAATCTTATAGTCCAAATTTAAGTAGTTAGATGATTAGGCTACAATATGCAGCATCTACCTATTCTAATCAAAAGGCAATCCCTTTGGTTAGAATTGGATTTTTGCCCATTTTTTTCGCTTTTCTTATATTGAATGCATATTTTATTGTTCAATATACTTATTCTTTTTGGTTTCTTTGTCTAAATTTCTGGGGTAGCTCTGTCGCATATTGGTCACAATTTTAATGTAGCGGTCCATGGTTTGGCTCAGCATGCCCTTAGGCTAGACAATGAGTTGGCGTTGATAGATGAGATCCCTCCCCCGATCTCTGATATTTTCGCTTTTCATTTTGAATAGTGGTTTTATCACTTTTAAAAAAAGATATATATATTCTCTTTATTGAGATTAAAAAAAAAAAATAGTGAAGGATAATTTAAAGGGTACTTCTAACTTTTTTTTCTCTCTTATTTCTAAATAAACCCACAATAAGCTCTTAAAATTTCTTTTCACACACTTTTTTAAATATTGTTTCGTAAAATATTACTCATTTGTAAATAATTTTAATTTTTGTTCACTTTTATAATTAATTATTTAAATAAAATTAAATATATTTAGCACTCTTAATTAAAAATATTCATTTTGAAAAAATAAAAAATTAATCACGGTTTTTAGTTTTATTTTCAATTCAAAATAAATATAAATAATATAATTTATTTAAAATTATTGTATTAGAATCAAAATCATTAGTCAAATCACAATATTAAATTTTTATTGTAAAAATTAAAATTATAAATTTTTTCTTAAAAATAATAAATTAAATAATATATATTGTGATATATTAGTTGTTTGCACTAAATAAATTTATATTTAAAAAGAACATTTATGTCAATTTATCAAAATTATGTAATTAGTAATAATATGTATCTAAGATTATGTGACACTCTAAAATCTATTCAAAGCACTTTTTCTATTTTCTCATTTAATCTAATATATTTTTATTCATTTTATGGATTAACATAATAATAATAATTTTTTATTCATTTTATTTCTTTTATTTTTTATTAATTAATTTAAAAAAATATATAGTTACATGTAACTAATTAGTATAAATTTATATATATATATATATAAAAGAGAGCTTCGAGGAGATTATGTGGCACCCTAAAATTTATTCAAAACACTCTTTCTATTTTCTCCTTTAATCTTTTTTTTTTATTCTTATGTTATTTGCCATCTTAATGATAATATAATAAAATGTACCATACATTTTTTAACATGTAGTTTTTCATTAACAATTACTAAAAAATAATATTAATTTAAATTCAAAACTAAAATATCTTAACAATTAAAAATATCAATATATATATATTTATTTGATTAAAAAATTATTTAGCTTAAATATATTAACTACTTAATCATTGAAAAATACTAAAAAAAATAAATATAATTAAAAAAATTTTACAGTACATATTTTCTCATATAATTATTCCTCTTTACCATCTTAATAATAATAATAAAAAAAAAATGTACCTCACACGTTTTAACATGTAGTTTTTCATTAAAAATTACTAGAAAAATAAAATTACTTTAAATTCAAATTTTAAATATCTTAACAATTAAAAATATCAATGTATATACACATAATATATATATAATGTATATCTAAAATTATGGGTTTGTGTATATCTTATGAATATCATTCCAAGTGTACGAGCCTTTTCTTAAGTTTTTTGTGTATTATACACAAGTACATAACTTTTAATGCATATCATGCATATTTCCACACACTCATGAATATCAAACTATGTTCACAGTGCAATAGCTCAAAAAGTATTTTCAAGTAAGTTTTGTACACCTGACAAATGTAGAGAGAACTCGTCGATTAAGACCCGCAGATTACGTAATAGTTTTCGGTTTTCTATATATCTATTTTTTTATTATATTATAATTATGTTTTTTATCCAAAAGTGAATAGTTTTACAAAATATTATAATTAGGGTTTATATTTTTTTGGACTTTGTGTTTTGTCCCATTACCTGTTTGGACCATGTGTTTTGACAAATTATTTTTTGGACCCTATGTTTTGTAAAATGGTTAAAATAGAACCCTAAACCCGATTTTGGTCAATGATTTCTCAACTAAAATCACAAATAATTTACCAAACTAACAATTCAAAACAAAAATAAAATCATTCTGCTTAAAAACTGTGTTGTTATATTCAATTTTTTCTTTATCAAAATTGAATTTAGGGTTCTATTTTAACTATTTTACAAAACACAGGGTCCAAAAAATAATTTATCAAAACTCAGGGTCCAAACAGGTAATGAGACAAAACACAGGGTCCAAAAATGTATAAACCCTTATAATTATTATCATCAACCATCAATATTAATAATTGTATTTTTTTTATCATTTGATATTTTATTAAGCTTCTGACAATACGATATTACTAATGGTATTGCTTTGGATTTGTGATTTGTTTTTGTTGGGGTTTTATGCCCTAATTAAAACCCAAATTCTTTATAATCTCATTTTATTATCAATAAAAGAATAGAAATCATTTTTTGACTTGGTCAATCACTTTGCTCACATGTTTTATTTTCATGATTATTTGTTTAATATAAACTTCTATTAAATCCCGAGCATATAGCTAATCTTATTTATAGTGACATAATCACAGTGGAATATAAATATGATTATATGTTCAAAATAAGTTAGTCCTAAGATTACTCAGTGCACCGGATTTACACTGACTTGCCAATCTACGATATGATCTACTTACACATTACAGTTTTATGTTCTTTCCAGAACATTAGCAAAGTAGATAAGATCGGATGTATTTGTTACATCGGACATGACCGATATTGACAGTTGATAAGATAAGTAAACATACCGTTATTATCTATTCTAGTCATATCATATAGTTGACCATAGGTCAATTCAATCTCAATTCTGAGTGGTTAGTATTCTAACTGATTGTATTATTTGAGTTCTTTGACTTGTTCGTTACCAGCTTACCCTACGGACTAGCCCATACTTACATCTTGGGAACTCGGTAGTATAATTGAGTGGGAGTGTTAATCATAGATATGAACATCTATAGCTTCTGATGGAGAAGTGAAATGATGGTTTCCTTTTAGTTTGGTTCAAGGTGTTAAATGATAGAGATCTCATTTCAGTAATTAAATTAGTTTACTGAAATATCATTTACAAGGAACTAAGTGTTTTAAGGATAAAATACAATGGGGGGTAAAACGGTATTTTAGTCCTATCTCATTGTAGACTGTCTATAGAGGATTGAGTGACAATTATGGTTGTAACAATGGATAATTAATAGCGTATCTATATTTTTTATAGAGCGTTCTATGAATTCAAGAGTGCAATTCTGAGTCTATAGTGGAGTCACGAGGAATTAATAAGTTAGTAAATTTATTTGTTAGATTTATGATAACTTATTGGAGCTTGATTTCATAGGCCCATGGTCCTCATTGTACCTTGGATAAAATCATCTAGATAGTCTCAATTAATTGATTTAATTATCAATTAGAATTATCAAAGTTGACTAGGTCAATTTTGGATAGTTTCACAGAGTTGTGTAATTTTGAGAAGAAAAGAGAAATTATGGCAGATTAATTAATTAAGATAAATTGGTATCTGTTGACCCACGATTTAGCCAACTGACACGGAGTCAAAATATGAATGATATAGACGAATATGTATAGATAATAACGTAATGAAAAAAGTAAAGAAAACACAGTAATTTATAGTGGTTCGGCCCCAGAATCTGGTAATGACCTACGTCCACTTAGAATGATATTGATATGGGAACAAAAGTGTGATCAGAGAACTTGGGTTCAATGAGTTTCAACACTCCTCATAAACAATACAAGTTTTCACAGATAATTTCTATAATCTCTATGATTTTTGGGCTCCCCCAAAAAGGTCCCTTCCCATGAGCCATCTCTTGCTTTTTATAGGCTCATGGAGGGTTGCCCAAAATTGTTACAGATATTATCCCCTGAATCATGGGATATTCAGAAGATTGCATGAAATAAATTCGGGATACATAAGATCTTTCCATAAATGTTGTTTTGCCAGCAGAACCACCGACCAGTCTGGTCATGGTAAAGACAGGTCTGTCCTGCTTCTGGTGTGTCTCCTGGTCGATACTCTAGCAGACGCTCCAGGTGTCAGCCACGTGTCAAGAGTTTATTCGCCACGTCACAAATGCTAATTTATTGGATAACATTTTCCCCCCAAAGTTTATTTACTACGAACAGTAAATAAACTTTGAGCGAACAACCCTTCGGTAACCCCTCCTGACGTGTCAGAGCCCTTCGTGCGTTCTTGAAAAAAGCAAACCACTCCTGTCTAATCAAGGCTTTTCGGTTTTCCAGAAACAATTTTGACGGCCATTACGCTTCCCCATACTTCGAAAATGGAAAACTAATGATCACGCCTTTTGAATACCAAAGACAAACTTATATAAGGTTACTTGAGGCACTTCTTTCCTTTTTACGCACGTCATCTCTTTGTCGAAAAACCCTAAAAACCAGAGCTTTAATCTCTCCGACGAACCTTCCTTTGTGCTGTAGGATCAGACGGTGGGCTCATTGACTCCCGAAACTCTCACTTCCATCTTCACGACCACTTTCCTTGGTAAGTTACTCTGAAACTCCATGCTTCTAACCTTTCGTGGTGCATGCTTTTAAATGGTCTGCCAATCCCCTGTCACATGTTTGACGGGGATGGCAACTTTACCTATGCTCCAAATCTAGGGCCAAACTTCTTCATGCCAGAAAATGAGTATATGATTAATAGAGTCAATAGTATAGCGACCAGTAGTTGTAGCTCAGGTATTCACTTTATTATCTTCTTTCTGTTGTATTACTTACTTTCACCTTTTTCTTCCCTTACTAACCTCTTGTGTTTATTTTCATGCAGATATGTCGACTCCCAATATCTTTGACATGTACCAGGCCGAAGAGGAAGAGGAAGTCCCTCAACTTCAACGGAGGTCAAAGAAACGAACTGGTGAAACCAGTAAAGGCCCTTCAGCCAAGAAGAGTCGACCAGAAGACATTCCTCAGGGCACACCAACCGGGCAAAGTCCTGCGCCAACTGGGCGAACTCCTACCCCTCCTCCAGCTTCTTCTGAACAGCAAAACACCCCTGCTCGGTCCAACCCTCCACCTGCGCCTGCTAGGGAGCATCTTTCTCGCGAAGAGGCTCATGAGGCCAGGCTTGTGAGCCGTACCATTCGATCCGCTAAGGATCGAATTGAACGCATAGGCAAAGGTGAGCGTGTTGGGGCCGCCATGATCCAAGCTGTAGAGTTACCAGTCGATCAGATCCTGAACAGGGCTCTGAACGAGATCTCCAGCGTAAGTATTTCTTTGTTCCTCGAGTCTTTGTTTTTTCAGTTCTCGTGATAAGTCTTGACTTCTTTTTCTTTCGTTTACAGGCCTTACTCTCTGCCATTACTGCTCGTACCCGAGCCCAGGCCTACTTTGAGCAGATTGAGGCTAAAGTTCTCGAGAAACATCAGGTGAAGGCGGCTGAGGAGCTTTCGGCTGCTGAGGCCAAACATGCTAAGGAGTTGGAGACGGTGGTCCGAGAGAGGGACGCAGCGGTGACCAAACTGTCTGCGGCTGAAGCTGCAAAAGATGCAGCGGTTAAGCTGAGGGAAGAGCACCGGTCGTACAACAAAACTCATCTCCGCGAAATCAAGCATCTGGAGGGGGTAGTCAAGTCTAAGGACGAGACTATTGCCACTCTCGAGGGCAAGGTGCAGCAGTCGGAGCTTGACAACTCCAAGAATCTGGAAAAGTACAAGAGGACGACACTCCGATGTTTCTATAACTTCTGGAAACACAATCAGGGTGCTGATTTTAGCTACCTTTCAGAGTGCTGACTTTAGCTACCTTTCAGAGGAAGTCAGAGTTGCGGAGTTGGCTCGGTGCGCTGCTCAACTGGCTGAAGAGGAGGCAAGAGCCGCGATTCCTGCAACCCCAAGCGTCGTTGGTTTGGACGAAGAAACCATCGAGGAAGAGACTGACCAGGTTGTTGCCCAGGATCCTCCTGCTCCCCATGCCTCTTAATTTATTTAACTGTCTTTCTTTCTTTTTGAACATGTGACCCACGGGTCGCAATGTAAAAACAACAGTTTCTTTTTAAACTTTGCTGCACAGGCAGTAAATCTTTTTGTTTGAACAATTACATTCAAGCAGCAATGCTTGCGGTGTAAAGGCTTAACTCTTGGTGTTATAATATTTTTACTTATTATAACGTTTGTTCGTATGACCGAACTTAGCATAGTACTTTGTCATGATTTATCAAAACATATATTTTGAAAAAATACTCTAAGTACTTGAAGCATGCTTTCACTCATTTTGTTCATGTGTTTACATACCTTGAGAGTATGCTTTGCTATCGATGTGCCTTATATGCCCCCCAAGTGATCGAGGAGCTTTAGGTCCTTGGTCACTTGCCTTGACCATGGCCTGTCCGAACATTCCTGTTCGTGCGGAAAAATGATACTTGTAATACAGCAAAACAACACACGTAATGAACAAATACTTGTAAATGTAAATTCACAAAGGTTGGCAAGAACGACTGGCTGAGCACAGTCCCTTATAATTTCGTATTAAAAATGGACTAATCATGTCTTTACGAATGATTCTGAAACAGAATCTTACATATACGAGCAGTTAGCCATACACCGTGGCTAACCCTCTTTGCAGAACTTGTAAAAATTAATAGGAAAATTTGAACAAGCCAGTCCTTTAAGAAGGGCTGTTTATTGGTAATACTTGCGCAGGTGTTCTCCATTCCAGTAACGTGGAACGAGATCTCCGTTTAAGCGTGCAAGTTTGTAGGTGCCTGGGTGAAGGACTTCTTCAATCTGGTAAGGTCCTTCCCAGTTAGGTCCGAGCACGCCAGCAGTGGGGTCGCGGGTATTCAAGAAAACTCGTCGTAACACCAAGTCTCCGACGTTGAATCTTCTTTCTTTAACTTTGGAGTTAAAGTACCGGGCGACTTTTTGTTGATAAGCAGCAACTCGGAGTTGAGATTTTTCTCGTATCTCATCAATTGAGTCTAAGGACTCCAGCATTGGCTGGCTGTTTTGCTCTTGATCGTACGTTAAACGCCGATGTGAGGGGGGATTTATCTCGACGGGTAACATGGCCTCATACCCATAAGCTAAGGAAAATGGGGTACGTCCTGTGGCTGTTCGATGAGATGTTCTATACGACCAGAGGACCTCAGGTAGTTGTTCTGGCCATGCTCCTATCGCTTCTTCAAGTCTTTTCTTCAGGATGTCCTTGAGGGTTTTGTTTACAGCTTCGACTTGCCCATTCGCTTGGGGGTGTGCGACTGAAGAAAAGCTCTTAATTATCCCATGCCTTCCACAGAAATCGGTGAATAGGTCGCTGTCAAATTGGGTCCCGTTGTCTGAAACTATCTTTCTGGGCAGACCGTAGCGGCACACAATGTTCTTGATGACAAAGTCGAGAACTTTCTTGGTCGTTATGGTTGCGAGTGGTTCAGCTTCGACCCATTTTGTGAAGTAATCGACTGCCACAACTGCGTACTTTACTCCTCCTTTTCCTGTTGGCAGTGATCCAATTAAATCTATCCCCCATATTGCGAAAGGCCACGGGCTCTGCATCTGCTTTAGCTCGTTTGGAGCTGCTCGTGGGATTTTGGAGAACCTCTGACATTTGTCACACCTTCGTACGTACTCCATTGAATCCTCGTTCATCGTTGGCCAAAAATAGCCCTGTCGGAGAATTTTTTTTCGCCAAACTCTGCCCCCCAGCGTGATCTCCGCAGAAGCCTTCATGCACTTCTTTCATGAGTTCCTTAGCTTTTTCTGACGTGATACACCTGAGCAGTGGCATTGAGTATCCTCTTCGGTACATAACGTTATATTTTAAATTTTTGACAAAACATGAGATCCAAATGTTAGTTTTTAACAATAAAATATCCAAACGGTAATCAACCAAATTATACGTGGTTCAAATAATCTATCTTTATATTCATTTTTTTAACATTTTAACAAAACACAAGGTCCACAAGTTAATTTAGAAAAATATAGGGTCCAAATGGGTAAATAACTAAAATACAAGGTTCAAAATGTTTTGAACCCTTATAGAAAACATAAATTATATATATTTATATAATTTACTTTTTATAAAAAAATTTAACCTTTTGAATAAATATATGATCCAAATGTTAATTTAAAAAAAAAAATAAAGAATCAAAACAAGTAATCGACCAAAATATAGTGTTCAAATAATCGATCTATCTATTCCTATTTTAACCTTTTGACAAAACTTGAGGTCCACAAGTTAATTTTTAAAAATAAAGGTTCCAACGGGTAATCAACTAAAATACAAGGTTCAAAATGGTGTGAACTCTTACAGAAAAAAATAATATCAATATATAATTTAATTTTATAAGAAGTTTGAACCTTTTAAATAAATACATGGTCCTAAGGTTCTATTTTAAAAACAAATGGTCAAAACGGGTAATTGACAAAAATACAGTGTTCAAATAGTCAATTTATCAATTCCAATTTTTAATCTTTTGACAAAACACGAGATCTAAAATTTAAATTTTAAAAATAAAGGCTTAAAACAGGTAATTAGTCAAAATAAGTCTTACACAAAACAAAATTTTCTTATACATAATTATAATTTTTATAAAAAAACCACGCAAAGCGTATAATAATAATAATAATAATAAATAATAAATAAAAGCACATGTACCTCAAGTTTTTTTAACTTTGTTTTCGGTACTTTAATTTGTCAGGATTTTTCAAAAACCTACAAGAGTTTCGCCATACATTGAATAGTGAACACCATCATGAAATAAAAAATTATGATCAAGATACATTCATGTGTCCATATAAAGAGCATGTTGTACGAGTAGGGTGAAAATAAATCACTATCCCACAATCTCCTAAAAAATATTTAAAAAATATATTTTTTTAATAATTACAAAAGACTGCGCGAAGAACACTTATGTTTTCTAGTTAATTAATAAAAAAAAATAGTGCATAGAGAAAAATAAGGGTGCCACCAAAACTCTAAATTAAATTAGAACTTCCTATAATATGAAGACAAAAAATCACAAGTTAAACGTCCAATTAATTTAAATTAATTGTGAAAACCACAATACTAT